>NC_065920.1:1181621-1490187 GCF_024586455.1 Bactrocera neohumeralis | reverse complement strand
AGAAGTATATCTGTGAATAATTTTAGAGAAAGATGCTATTTACATAAAGTAGCGCTATGTATATTTAGTTCAATTTTTTAGGAAATGCTAAGCAGTATTTATTGTATATACATACATACATGTCCAAATACTAATATTACGTTAGATACAGTTAAAAAAAGTTGTTGGTTAAGAATTCCTCTCTATATTACGAATTCATATTTCATTTATTATGTTCCTTTAACAAGGAAACTCAGCTTCAAGCCAATCAGTTGAATATTTAATTCAGATCGCCCAAGATCAGTTGTTAGGTATTTCGTTGTAGTAATTTTCAAATACTCTTCCATAATTCGTTAACTAGAGATTCCTCATCTAGAGTAATTTGAATGATAAAAGTATTCAGAGAATTTATGAAAATCTGCTTAAAGTAAGCATGCATTTAATTAAATGTAAAATCATAAAAATGTCTTGATACAGAAACACATTTAGAATTACACAAAAGAACCAAGAATCTGGTTCATATGTATACATACATATATATACATGAAAGATCAAATACTAGCACAAATTGTTAAATAGTACGTAAATATCTGTAACATAATACGCATGCCGTAGTGACTTTCATTCTTCATTATCCAGATAATGTTAACACCAATTATTTTACATTCTTCGGATTGCTAATTATTTAGAAAGGTATATTAGCAAGGGAATATTTCTATGCGGACATAACTAAAAAAAATTGTATGAAAACGCTAGAGGGATCCCTTAACTTATGAAGTAAAATAGTAAATTAGTTACATTAAAATTAAAGAAGTATAGTATATGAATTGACCAAATATTATTGGTGCGATTGTGTAGTGTTATTTTTGTTAACTTGTTGGACTGAGAGGCAGTTCCATACAAGTAAAAATTTATAAAAGTTTATAATAGCAATATTTTAGCTATATACATACATATATCCACGACTATATACTCAAACCCGTTGATTTATAAGAATACAAAACATTTGTGGACATAAAAGTATAAACACTAATATATACTCACATTTACACGTAGATGTATGTATATATGGTAGAAATTTTGGAAAAACGTAAAACTAATTGTAACAGTTCAAAGCAATACATAGCGTGCTTAGGAGGAAATATCGACATTAATTCTTGTGATTTCTCAAAAAAATTTACGTGTGCGTTAGTAGGTATTTTCACCAGCGCAGAATATTCAATTCCTGATTCCATAAAAAATTAGAAAAGTGAAAACCAATTACGTACTTTATATACTTACATACATACATTAATTAAATTCTTAATACAGTAGATACATAGCTCTTTTTCAAACACTTTATAATGTACAAATATGGGAAGAATATCAGTAACCTATATACCTACATATGTATATGTAGCTTCCTGGAAAGAAATAAAAGTAAAACAAGTATATTAAAATATCACCATAGAATTCGTTTAATTTAAAAATAAACAAGGATATACAGTAAATGTAGGCGAAAATTCATCAAGGAATCCACATTACAACATTTCACATATTTTCTAACATATGGACATGCTCACATGCATTTTAAAATTTGTGATTTGCTTTCCGGCGGTTAGTAAGACCAGCAGAGGGCGACCATGATTTTTCATAAATAGGAAAACGCTTTATTTCAAATTTCTCTGAATCACCCTGTTTGGACTTCTTGCCATTGTTTTATGTTCTTATAAATCAGCAATTGTGGTAGATTCTGTCAAATTTTGCATTTTTGCAACACTAGTTAACGGAATTTCATTACGAGCGGTTGTATGATGCGGTGAGTGGCACAGTGGACAAATAAAATAACAAAAAAATGCGAAACAGCTACAAACAAAACGGAAGTGGGGATATATGAAACTAAAGAATTTATGCAAAACAAAAGGTTCAAGCTCTTAGCCGACATATGTTTGTATAAATTTTCATAATGAGTGCATAAAAGTTATATTAAAATTGCAAAATTGGCTTTCTTAACGAGTATTCAGCATCTGAGCTGCAAGCATTGATTTTACCCATCTGTATTGGTCTCGGATAGGGCAGCTGTCACAAGAATAAAGTCAGCAAAGGCAACCAACAGTTTCACAAGGGTGGAGAGGAAAAAAATAAAACTAGATCTTCACTTTCACATAATCGCGGATAATTATCTTTGAATGACGGTGAGTACAAACTACGAAGTTATAACACATAAAATTCGTAGATTTAATATTTGGTCCATTGTCAACGAAAGCTCGCATTCCTCTTCATATTTACATACTGTTAAATTCATGCATTTATATCTATGCGAAAATATGTACACATGTATGTACATGCGAAGAACAAATTTTATGTGTATGTAATCCCTACATTCGTAAATTACTAGGCGTATTTATATTTGTTTGTGCATAAAATTTCTTTTAGCCATTTTTTGTAATTAATTTTAATCTAGATGCTTAAGAATGTTGCAAATCATCTCATATCGATAGTAGTACAATTACTAAGAGATTGATAATCTATCCTTTTCTAAGGACGTGATTACTTTAATATGTTATCAAAACAAATATCCATTACATATATACAAATATTCATATGTACATACATATAGAAACATATTTACATCCGTAAGTAATGGGTAACGAAATACTGTTTTAGATACATATCTTTACACACGTATAACAATACGTAAATTATAACATAATAACAGGATTAAGAACAATTTGGTGCCCCTTACTCGTGAAGCTTCACTTTTTAAGAAACTTTCGAAAGAAGCCAATATATTCAGTGATGCTGTTCTTATTACGAAATAAAGTGAAATGTAATTAAGGAAATCCTTACTATAATTTTGATTTTTGAACTTAGTCAATTAGGCTGTGAAATTATTTATAAGCGTGTATTTCTAATTATTTCATATTGATAGTTAAAACAACTAACCTCTTAGTTGTTGGTTTTAGAGGACATCTTTAATGTTACTCTCATGTAACAGCCTATTTCCTCCTTTGAAGTTCATAATTAAAGAAGTAACCTTCACATATTCACCTTGCCTACTCAGAAGGTCAGTAAAGCATTGCAAACGACACTGTGCACAAGCTGAGCGGCGAAGAATAGGAATACTTACATACTTACATGTGCATACATATGTATATACAAAAATAGATACGTATGTACATATATTCAATAGAACAACTTGTGGAAAATTGCACAAATTTAGAACTCCTCACATTTTCTGTAATACCCTTTTTCTGCAGTATGTATAAAATAGACATGCCTTGTTGGAGATTTTGGCTCGATCAAAACTTGAACCCACAACACACCAACGTTCAGTATCAAGGCCTATCAGGTTTCATTTATTATGCTTGACTGGCTTATTTAAAATTTGGCTTTATTTAGTTAATGTAATAATGTTTAAATATTAGTCGAATACACTGTTCAAGAGCACACATGTTTGTTTGGAATTTTCAAGTTCAATGATTAGCACTCGGAAGGTGAGGGAGTTATTTTATTCAATAATATACATACATAACATATGTACATATGTGTGTTTATGACGTCTGTGTGTGTACGTGCAAGATGTTTTACAGCGATAAGGGTTTCGCCTCTATAATCTCTATCAGCAGACATAAAATTCGTCTTAAATGTGAAATTAAAAAGTTATAACAAATTAATGTTGTGTTGAATTTTAAAAGCTCAATGAAATACTCATTCAATTACCATACACGCATGGAAAGATTTTGAAGCCATAAGTCTAAATACTTCCGGAGTACACAAGATAATGTAAGTAATAGAAGGATGCTATTTTATTCGGTTTGCCTAATGGTTTCCTTCCATTGTTGTAAAATGCATAGGTTTCCGTTCTCATTGTGAATTATGTTTACATCTCAATGAGAAAAAATCTGAAAAATATTACATTGCATACAACTAGGCGTTCCACATATTTATTCACAAGTAAGGCAATTTTGAGGGCTTCAATGAGATTAAATCGCAAAAATATATTTTATTATATTATTTATGTATTTATGTTTGCTCTATGGGCTTGCGGGTATGTCGTGTATGTGTTTAAAGGACAGCAGAAAAACACTTATTTCAAGGTCAAATAAATTGACTATCTACTAGTAAGGATAATAAGCACAATGTTGACTAATGTTCGCATTCCATTAGCCTCTAACAAATACGTGAAGTGTATTTATGCGTGTATCCAACGTATCTCATCCACTCCTACGCTCTCACAATAAATACTTATATGCACATAAATATTATTTTTATCAGCATATGTGTTATACGTCACAAACACATAGCTTCACAAACGGGTATAGCGCTTGCTTGGTGCTCAAACTCGGCTTTTCGAATTATACAGGGTGGCTATATAAAATCTCTATAATGCTCTCTATGTCCATGTTCCATAATGTCTAATATCAATGAATCATGAGCAAATAAAGGAAGGTTTGTTACGATTTAATTGTACGTTTTCCTCTATCTCAGCTCAGAACGATCAATATGCCCAATAACGGGACAATTGGATTTTTTAAAATAGCAAGGCCTGCCTCATGCAAAAGACTTCCGAAATAAAAGTACCAAATCACCAGCAAATGTATCATATAGCTGTGGACCTCACCCTCGTTGATACTGACTTAATTATGGCAAACTTATAATTTATAAATGCATTAGAAGCCAGATACGCTTAACCATTCAAATTGCATTACTTAATCATATCAATTTAGCCATCACCGTTAATTGCGCATACAATAAAAGATGAAGCAGCGGCTGTTGCTTAATCCGCGTGTGTGTATCATTCACTTGCTTGGCAAGTCTTCAGTTTCCTAGCTGTTGTTGCCATCGAGGCCATAAAACCCACAAACAGCATCAGTTCTTACGAATCATTAATTTATTATATACATATGTATGTACATAAATATGTCAGAATGTATATCGCGTCATTGGCAAAAGTTCAAAGCACTGCAGCAGCTGTCCGAGTCCCACCATGGCAGCGTTGATAAACAAAGGCTTATTATTGACTGTAAACTTTGAGCGATGCATTGCAACAACACCAACATTCCTCAACAAATCCATCAGCTGTTTGGAGGCAATACACAAAAGTTAAGACCATCCAATTGACACGTGGCATTAAGATGACCACCCTAAGTAGGCGTAGAAGATTGGACAAAGAATTGCCAATTTGGAAGCACCAATAAAAATTCATTTATCGTGTGTTTGCATGTATGGTACATACATACTTAGATACCTCTACATATTGGGTAGTCGAAAAAGTCTTTTCGTATTTCTAATCAAACTTCAACTAATTTTTTTATAAATATAATAAACGAAAGCTTTCAGTTTGAGCAACAATTTGCGAACATAAACCAACTAGCTCTATACATATGCTATGTACATAAACACATGTACATTTATTATTTATTTACTCGGGAAATTAGTTGCAAGCGGCAATTCGCTGATTGTTGACATACGCTTAATCGATAAATAAATTCACATACGCATATATTTAATTGCATATGCGTTTTGCAACAACAATGGGCGGATTAATTTACTATACATTTCAAATGGAAAAAATAAAATAAAATAAGTAGGTTTTCATATGTAGGCATGTTCAATATTCCCCATGTCGACGAACTATTCGTTTACCATACATGTATGTATACATGGCGATCTCTTGCATTTTATAGATGCTTTTATTCACAGCGAGCAGTTTTAATGTGAGTGATTCACTTTTACTTACTTTCATCTGTCGTATCTTGCAGATTACAATATTCTTTTATAGCACCTTTGTTAATGTGTGTGTGGCGGATATTTATTTGCATGCACATTGCATCGCTTGAAAGAAAAGACGCCAAGTTTTATCCGCCTTTGTTTGTTCCCAACCATGCACGTTTATTGTACTATACGCGTGTGCACTTATGTACATGTAGAGAGGAAATATATTTGCATGTCCCACCTGAAAAAAAGACGAAAAGAGCAGTTTATGTACTTATACATACATATATACATATGTATGTATATTCATACAAAAGCACTACGCAATTAAATGTAAATCAATATACTTATTTCCATATGCCGCAAGTGCATCTACTAAATGCGTCCACAGAGTGCTGTGCACAATAGAATTTGTTTCTGATAATTAGAATATCAGTCGAACGTTCTAATACATATATGTACATATACATCATATACATACATATGTACGTATGTATACTTGTATATGTGTGTGGATTCGTTTATTTTGTATCTTAACAGTGTTATTTATTGGTCCACATTACTAATGGGAATATTCTTCAAAACTGCTTTTTAAACAATAAGAGTATTGCTCCCGAAGAACCCGATATGTCACCCCAGATTCCATCTCGAGGATCAATTTTTAAACAGAATTTACGATATTATTTTTGCAGGTAGATAATTCTCTTTAAACCGATTAAACTGACATACATATATGTATATGTATGTATGTTTACATATAAAATGAAATAAATGAGTATGTAAGTATGCCTAATTCACGATAATGCCACCTCTTTTGTATATATTTCGCACCGTTGTTGGTGGTTCTGTTGTTTATCAATTTAATCAAGAATACCAGAAATGGGATTAAATAATTGCAGCCTGAGTTCCTGAATGGCAGATAGACATACGAGTGCTTTAAATAATTAAATGCATATTTTCGTATACATACTTACATATACATATGTATGTATGTACCACCTACTTTATTTTAAAAGTATGCACACATGTGTTTCATTATGGATTACGATAATATGTATGTACATACATACAACGTGCTATACTTTCAAATATTTATAAAAATTATTTCTTACTGAGCTATTCCTGAACTTACTGAATCTGACATTTTCACAGCAGAAAAATAAATTTCCTTCAGAAATACTTCGTACTGAAATCGGTCGACTCTGCTGAAGAAAATTTTATTTATTCGCTCAAAGGTGTTCTTTTACTAGTTTTTCGGGAACATTTAATAATGGAATCTGGTGATTTTTAGTAAAATACCATAAGTTCAATAACAAATCCTTAAAAAATATTGAATCAATGTAAGTCTGCTACGCTTAAATACTTCCAACAACAATTCAGACCACCGCCATACCTTTGCAAATCCGAACACTATAAATAGGAAATTGTTGACAGCAGGAACATAACACTACGGGTATTATAAAAATATAATAATTGCTACCACAAGCTTGTGCAGGCGCGTGAAAATGCACTTACTATGACGCAAATGTGTATTGGTGCATATACAAACATACATATGTACATATTAAAAAATAAGTGAATATAAGCATATTTTATCTCTCTCTGTCCGGTTTCTAAATATGACAATATTTATTGCAAACTTTATTGGTTCTGTTCTGAATTAATTTATTCCACAAATAATTGAAATAAAATCAAATCTCCAATAACTACATTATCTAATTAAATATAACAAAAAGGGGGGTGCAAATAAATTGGGTGGTTTTTATCGTTAAACATCACAGCTTGGCTTGCGGGGTTCATAAACTAAATACTTCACCCATTCTATTGCTGGAGTGCACCTCCTTCGTATACATTGATTTACATAATACATCCGATGCATGTTGCATGTACACGCACCTCACGTGTTCAACAACAAATTAAGATATATTTTTTCTTGTCCCTTTACATTTTCATATTTTTTATCAGTTGTTAACCTTTGAAAAACAGAACGCTTTATGAATTAAGTTGTGTTAATTTCTTTCAAACAAATCTATACAAAAATGTCTTCCCAATTTAACTCTTGAATCGGCAATGCTTGGATAGATTTTACTATGTGCAAGTAAATAAATTTTATTAAATATAAGACCGTTCCATTTTGTTTATAGTATAAACTTATGCTAGTATTAATTACAAAATGTTTAATTTCGCATTTTTATGAATATTGCTTTGCATATGTAAGTGTATTTGCTTGTTATTCATATCCGCTCATTCTTGTTTTCCTTTGTTGACTTTTACCGACTATTTTGCTGGTGCAATCACACTCATCAAACATATTTATTTATCTCCTCTATTCTCTCTCTATCAACGAATCAACAATAAATTATTATAATTCTCGCGTCTGACGTATAGTCTGAATATATACCTAAATCGAATCGGTTCTATTCAATATTAATTACAATTTATTTAGTTTTTCTTATATATTTCATTTTATTCCTGTTTCCATAGTTAAACTTACTTGCTATCTTATAACAAAAAAACAAAATTTTCTGGAAACTTTAAATTGTAGAATTGAATTGAGATTTTTTCTTTCTATCTTCTGAGAATAATAAAATCAGCTAAACTACATTTTACTAAGCTTGTATCTCTAATATAGTATGTATAATATATAAAAAAAATTGTTTAATGTTTTGATTTTAGATTTTCTTTCCCACCCAGGTGCATTGTGCAACAATTTGAATTTCTCGAGATGAAAAGTGTTATAGGTATAAGACTGAAAGATTGAAGAAACAGTTGTGCTCAAATGAGAACGTGGAACTGAGCAAGCATTCGGAAACTACTAGAAAACCACCGAAAATATAAAGTTTCAATTGTGGGCAGCTCCAACACCTACTCCGAAGAACAAAAGACTTAAGTTAAATAACAATAACAATAAATATAGGCGAGTGCAAAATTGAAAAATGTCGTCCCGTCTTAAGGAGAAAGTGACCGCGGCTATACGAAAATTCAACAAGAGTAGAAGTCGCAGTGGCAGTGGTGATAAAACGGCTGAGGCTGGGGGTAGCGCAAGTGGGAATATCTCTGGAGGAAATGTCAGCGGCAATGTGACGGCGAAAAATTCAAACGGTAATGCGCTAGGCGCCGGTGTTGTAGCTGAATCGCCGGGTAGACGTCTACGTCGACAAGATAACAGGTACATAACGATAAATTCTTTTTTTCTACTAATTTCTTTAAGGTGAAATTTGCTTTTTTCAGAGTTTCACCAGCTACAAGTAGAATGGTTATGTCAGTCAATGTTCAACATGTTCCCGATCACAGTATTCGGGCACGGCGCCTAATGAAAGAATACAAGGAGATACAAAAAATGCACAATAGTAAAAACGATCCAGTATTCACGGTAAGCAAACAATTATATGGATAATTTTGAGTTATTAATGATTATGTTACGCGATGAATGTTGATGCCACAGGTGGAACTTATAAACGACAATCTGTATGAGTGGTACGCACGACTCCATATCGTCGATCCAGATTCGAAATTAGCGAAAGACATGGCTGAGATGAACATTCCATTTATACTCCTGCATCTTGTATTTCCCGATAAATTCCCATTCGCACCGCCTTTTATGCGAGTAGTCGAACCGAGAATCGAAAAGGGCTTCGTAATGGAAGGTGGAGCAATTTGCATGGAACTTTTAACGCCACGCGGTTGGGCCTCAGCGTACACTGTAGAGGCGGTCTTAATGCAGTTTGCAGCGAGCTTAGTTAAGGGACAGGGACGTATTGTGCGAAAAACAAAGGGTTCAAAGGATTTTAGTAGGTGAGTAAAAATGCACAGACATCTCTTACACATAATTTGCTCCATTAAATGCGTGACATACATATAATGCACATCAGAACTTCGTTTAAAATCTATAATGACAAAATATAAATAACTTTTGTTTTTGTTCATTTTAACAGACGAACAGCGGAGGAAGCATTCCGTTCATTGGTAAAAACACACGAAAAATACGGCTGGGTAACTCCAGCACTTTCCGACGGTTGAATGGCTATACACTTGCTGCATCTGTGTACACAAGCGGTGTAAGAAAACAAAAACACAAATGTCAAAGAAGAATGCAGTTCTGGTCCTTGCTCTGACCAAAAGTACACTCATAATTAAGTTTATTTACTAGGCACACATAAGTACATACATACATTTAAACATTTATTGAACTCGGTATTTTCGATTTTCGTTAAGAAGCTGCCACAAAAAGATAATTCGTTGTTAAGCATGTAATAGTATTTGTAATTGTATTACCAATACGGTTTGCTCATACACACATACAATATACATATATACATACATGGTATATAAAACATATACATAGCTTAATATAAATATACCTTCCATGTTTATTTATTTTTTTTTTTTGCAAAAAAATGGCGATAGAATAAGATTTTTATAAAACACCACGTAAGATAATATACACTTATAACAATATGGTAAATTTATCAATTCGCGAGTTCGCAAATAAACCGAAAACCATCCAGAAACAACTTAGAAATGTAAATACTAAAATCAAAAATAAATGAATTATAATGTAAACTAAATTAACCGTTTGAATATGTTTCGATCTTTCAATTGAATGCAAAACGTGTATGCAACATGGTGGCATTTTTATTTTAAGCAATTATTTTATAGATAGTAATGTTTACGGTCGCGAAAGTCAAAATTATTCTAATTTTTCTGGATTTACATATTCAATTACTTAGGAAGGGGCTCACTTTGCAAGGTAAAGCTGCAGAAGTGGTTTACCAACACTTTGCATGAAACACAAGAGTTCAAAATTTTAGTTAAGATTTGAATTAAAGCACTATACACCAATATTAAGCAAGCTGTGTTATAGAATTGGAGAAACCAATGTTTTGTGATTTCATAGATACTGAATTTATTACCAAAAAAATACTTTTTTATACAAATAGTTAAAATAATTTAAATAATTTATTTATGTTGACTCCAAAGACTATTAGTACGTAATCACTTATTAATTATACATATGTATATGTATATGTACACTTTTAAGAAAATAATATGCAATAAATCTAAATATTTATGGAAGTATTTCTAACTCTTGTTTTCACAAACAACCGTCAAAAGCATAAAATATCGTTATATAGTTTACTATATCTCAGTTTCAAACATGTGTACATATAGTATATAACACAATAAATGTTATATATTTTTTAAATTAGTTTAAAATACTTTACACCGACATAACTGTTTGTGTGTAGCATTGAATTCGGCATACTTTTCTTCGTGAATTCGGTTGTAAAAATGTTTATGTTCATAAAAATTTGCTGTACGAAAATATTATTCAGTATTTTGCGATTTTTGCGATGTTTTGTAATAACTATGCATATACTATATCATATATGCATGTAAGCATTCGTATGTTCAAAATAATTTAATAAACCTCTATGTGTAATAAACAAAAGCATTTTTCATTCGGAAATGGTAAGTTTTTATTAAATTAACCACAAATAAAAAAATTATGTACATACACATTGATGTGTTTACTACTCGGTAAGTTGAAAAGGGCATAGGAACACTAATACGATACTTAAAGCCCCCGATATTGACAACCTCTGGCAATATTTCTATTTAATGCTTTTATGATCAGTTCTAATTTTACTCAAAAATTGTGATAGGTTTCAAGTATGTATGTATGTATGGTACATACATATGTTATGCTGCCACACCTAAATGCAGCGATTTTTTGATAAAACTAAAAAATGCTTTTTATTTTTTATTAGCAGCGTTATCTATGTATATGCAGCTTTTATTGCTACTTATTGAAATATTAGAGATCTGTCCAGTCTATAGCAAAATATTGGGATATTGGAAATGTATTTACAATTATGTGTTTACATATACAGATATGTATACATATTTGCAGTTGTATTCTATGGGTCACTACTTGTTTGGAATGAGTACTAGTATTTCATTAGCTATACAATTTTTATAAAACAATGAAAATAATATAACTTGTGTCATAATAACAGCTTACCAAAGAGTATCGGCTTCTAAAATTTTTTAAGCAAATGATTTTTCTATACATTAACCAATATCACCCGCATTTATATTCGAACAAAGCATTTTAAATTTGCTGAATTCTAACAAGCTTCGAACGGAACCATATATTGACATTTTGAAAGCCACTGTATTATAGAAGTTTATGAGTGACTGCAATAAGTAGCAGAGATGTCAGCAGCCACGAAATTTTCACATTTTTTCAAAGGCGAAAAAAGTAATTAAATCGTGCAAGTTCTCTATGGATTATAGTTATTAAACATTTTTTAGATATTGTGTGAAAGATCTGAATAATTTTTTTGAAAAGAACTATGCGATTACACAGTGAAAATTACCAGTGAAATTCGTGTGGTCGGATATTTTACGTATTTACGAGAAAGATTTTGTGCGTATGCGTAAGCAAAGACGGAGAAAGGATAACATTTCACAGGTAAATTTCTACTACAATTGTTTAAAGAATGTCGAAAAAATTAAACCATTTTAAAATATATTCTGTGGAGTTACTAAAAACATTAAAATTTAATGGTATAAGCTTATTTTTGTGGAGATATTGATAATTGAAAATGGTGCTCGCCACACGAAATCAATTGACATTCGTCAATGTAAAGAGTGTTGCCATGATTTGGAGAATTACTATTAAAAATCTCCAACTTTTACCCAATATTAGTATACAAATATATTAGGGTTCTTTAAAATTATTCGAATAACCTGAAAACCCAATTGTTCAGTTATTCGGTTTGTAACCATCCGTAGGAATATTAAACGATTAGTACTATCCGAATAGTCGAATGCTGCAGGTATTTGAATAAACGAAAATTGTTTGAAATCGAAGCAGCCTTTGATATTTGCTTGCTTTACATTTGTTAAAATGCCATTGTATACGTATGTACTGCAAAGTTTTTACAAACTTGTATACGTAGATTCGGATTCTGCAAACCGAATATTACTATTCGAACAATGCCTTATCCGGTTATTAATATATGTTCATACTAAGACCATGGTCTAATACATACTACCATTCAGTAATGCTTTTTATTTAAGAAATCTAAAATTATTTTATTTGAAATAAAATTTCAACTGAATGTGTTTTCTAATCCTTATTTATAGAGTCTTAAATATACTTAAAATTATTTGAACGTTGAATTTTATTATTAATCCCAATGAATCTTATTTCAAAGTACTTATTTCCCTGAGGATTGGTTGTAATTTTTGTCTTAACAAACTGTCTTTCCATCATTATATATGTGTTAAAAATCACCTGAAATAAGTTTTTGAAAAAAAAAACGTGTGGCAATACTAACGTAAACGAAACACTTTGATTATATGAGAGGGGTCGGGTGTAAATTAACAGCTCAGCAGGTTGAGAACCGACCGAATGGTAGCCTGTGTATACCCTCATCTAGGTGTCCCAATATTATTTGTGTAGTCGTATATAGTCCCAGAAATAATTCGGTTCATTCATTAAATATTTCAGCAGAAAATATATGTGAGCATTATTTAAGTGACAGCAGCGTGTCATACATCAAAAAAACTATAAAAAGATCACAAATAGCACACCTACAATGGATGTAGGAGAAATAATTGAAACAGCTGATGGACCACCACAAACAATAAGTTCAGAATTAATTAAAAACTCCGCAGAATCAACAACCAACATTGGTACCAGTTCTGACCAAAGCGTGGAAGTTGAAAACACTTCTGGCTTAACTATACCATTAAATAACAGCAAAACACTAAAACGTTGTTTGAGCGTGCCAATTTTGCCCGCTGGCTCTTCTTTCACATCAATGACTACTCGAGCCGCTGCAGCAGCTATGGCCATGCGAAATGTTGGAAATACAGCGAATCCTGTAGGTGTAAATAACCCAAAAGAGGCACTATCAACACCTATAAAACATCAAACTTTTAACAAACGTGAGGCGGTTGGCGACGTATCAACTGTAAACAACTTTGGACACAATATACATATTGGAATACCACGTTCAAATCCTTCCTCCAGGTATTCATTTGATTGGAAATATGAAAAAGAGACTTTCAATTAATATATATTTAATCTCATTTATTTTAGGGAAGTTTCACCGGCGCCAGTGTTTAACATATTCGCACCCCGTGCCCGTCGTTACTCGGCCAGTTATACTCCTCATGGGGCAGCTAGCGTTGGAGGCAACTCGACTGCAGTAAATGGCTTGCCACTTTGCCTCACTCCACGTGTCTCCCAGTTGAGACAAGAAGAATGCGTAGATATGTTAAATACTCGCGAAGCAAATCATGAACGTGAATTACATAGTGCCATGCAAATGTCCCAAAGTTGGGAGGACTTGACTTTGGTTGCTGAAAATTGGTCTTGTAAATCAGAGGACTTAAGTAATCCACTACAGGTTTCCTTGCCATCTGGAGTTACGAGTTGTTCGAGTCCGAGCCCAACAAAGTATGTTTTTTTACGAAAATTCGTAATAGTATTTTATAAATTTGAGCATATTTTCAGTAATCGTGCCGGGATGAGGCTACCATACGGTTTGTCACCATCACCAACAAGACGTACTTTCGCTACTAGACGATCAATGTCACCAATCGCTATGCGGCCATCACAATTAGGACCCGTTAAGCGCAAATTTGAGTTGGATGATGGTGGTGGTACTGGAAGTAATTGGAATGTATATTCTCAACCACCTTTGAAGAAAATATTTACGGAAAGGTAAGATTTATTTATTTTGCAATATTTCATCGCATTTCATATTCATTCAATTTCAATAAATTTTCCAGTCGAGGTTCTTCACCAGTTTGTCAATCACCATCTTCAATATGCCCCAGCCCGGATTCTGGAACATACGATGGTCGAATAACACCAAAGCTATTCATATCGAAGTTATGCACCAATAATACAAATAACAATTCAGCTTGTTCATCACCAAGTAGCAGTATAAGTGGAGGGATCATCGACTCAACAACTACCTCAGGGATATGCTCCTCTGGCTCTTCAACGGCTTCCTCCATATCTGGTGGCAGCGAGCCAATGTGCATTGGAAATGGGGGAATGGATGAAGGCATTTCAGTGACAGATAATAACGAAAAACTTAGAAATAACAGAATTTCAACAACCAGTGGTTCTTCTGGATGCAGTGTAGATACAAATACAGGCAGTGAAGTTCAAGCAATGGCCACTGACATACAGGATGATGCTACCTTGTTGGATGACATGAAGAGTGAGACATCGTCCATCGGGGGTTGCTCCAGCATCAGCATCGAGTCATCTTCCTGCGACAGCGCCTCCAAGGCAGCTGCAAGCTTCCTTAATAGACTGAACGTTGATGATATTAGCACAAGTCCGCTGGCAGTACAAAAAAGCTTTTACATCAACAAACAGGGTTTAACTGGTAATAAGAAATTCATTGTTAGCAGTATAAGCAGCGAACCAACCGAAAGTATTAACGCAACTAGCACCAACGTTAACGCCTCTACTCTAACAGTAAGCGCATCGGACTTTATCTCTTCATCATGCACAAATGGTTCGTAAATAACGAGAGGTTGTCCGTTTTCCCAATAAATTAAGTTATAATTGACCGAGGAGGATTTCTGTTCTGTTTTTTGCTTTCTCGAAGTTTTTTATTTTGCCTTGATATTACAAAACTAGTTGGCATTAAAGTACTAGGAATTTAGAAAAAAGTTTGGTTTTAAGTTGATATAAATATGTTCTCCCGCCATCATTTATTGTTATCAACTCATTTTTGTAGAGTTTAGTTGTCTTTTCTAATTCATGTCATAGTCCACTTACTCCAATTGTTTTGTCTGTTAATCAGACTGAGTATTTGGCAATCGTTTCATTTCATTTTCATTTAGTAATTACTGTTATTTAAGTCTGTAATGTATGTATGTATGTATATAAATTAGAATAATTTATGTAAACAAAAAGTGAATTTCACTTACTGATATGAAGAAAATTGTTTCTTTTTTGTTTGATATATCTGATATCTGATTTATGAAATATATTTATTAAATTGCGTGACACTTTACCAATACATGATTGCTTTGTAAAATAAATTGAATAGTCAATTGCATATGGGTTAGTTAATTTTTGACTAGAGGAAAGCCTTCGACTGAATTGCAAGATACAGATTTTGTGCTTTTAAAATATTTATAATAGTTCTTGGGTGAATATTTAGGTTAATCCTATAATTGTCGTCGTGATTGTTAATAACTTTGTAGCTCCTATAACTCTTAAAATGGTGTTTATCTTGCGAATTAAGAAAATGTATTTTCTGATCTACGACTATGTATGATCTATAGTTAAAATGTTGCGATGTATGCAAAGGATCACACATAAAATATCAGTTAATTTGCTTCATGTAACTTTAAGAAATAAAATAAATACGACTTTAATTTCAATAAAATATGAGTACTTTATTTTATAAAGAATTTACAATATCATGTTGTACATATAAACGCGGTATAAATATACACATTTCTATAAAATATATTCTTATCATTAATTTTATACCAAAAGGTTTGTTGAGAATCACAAGCTTTTTAATTTTTTTTTTTGTATTTGAAAAGACAGCATTCGAGACTGAAGGAAAAGAGTACGATGTGAAAGCTGTATGCTTTATCCGTTTAAGGAACATGGGAGTAAAAAGTTTAACTAATAATACATCTACTGAGAACTTATTGCACTAAAATCGGATCGAATCGTTAAGATACTATATGTGGAATTTTGACATTACAACCAAATTGCAACATTATGCCACTAATGACCAATATTTCAACCAAATACATATTTTTAATTACTAAAGTCGTTCCATTATATTAAACAGCTTTGATTCAAAGTTGTTTGTCAAAAATGCATAGATACATTTAGCAGCATTGCCTCAACTCCGTTACTGTATTATATATGTAGGTACTCTTATATCTTATCATATGCAATCTCATCATACTTCTACTTTTCAATTTGTTGCGGATGGTATTTTGAATCCTACTAACTAGATAAATAAACAAATACACATAAATATAAAATAAAATACTATAATGGAATGTCACTGGAATAAAAGGAGACACATTTTCATGTATAAACTATCTCTGCCTTAAGAAAAACCTAACAGTTAAACTGCATTTTCATTGCTGGGTATAACACAATTATGTATATAGAAAAGTTTAAGTACTTTAAATACCTTATATACATATTTCCAAATCCAATTTGTTGATTGGAGACAGACTAATTCGCCTGGAGTATTAACATTATTTTTTGTAGGTCATATATTGCATAGTTAAATCACTTTTGGAAGTACTACAAAGATTAATTGAAGCATGTAGCACGTTGTAATGCTGTTTCGCGCAACTCTTCCTTGCAAGCGCTCACATGCTCGATTAGTTCATCACGCTGCTCAAAGGTCTTTTTGCAGATATAGCATTCGTAGAGATACACCATAGGATCGTGTTCTTTCAAATGTTTAGTGTACACCTCGATTTCTGTGAAGCGCTGCTTACACTCGCAACATTCCAGCCAATCTTCACTGGACGAGTCTTCTTCGTTTGAATCGTAGCTACTGTCACAATTTATTTTTACTTTCTTTTGTGGACTGGACGTGGTGCTGGACGAGCTCAACTGTTGCTGATCAAAATTCATGTCGTCATCATCGTCATCATCTTCCTCGTTTGTGTGAGTTTTCTTATGCCCGCTATACTCTAAGTAGTCACGATATTTTCTTGGACAATGAAGGCATTTATAATATCGATCGCGTTGATGTGTCGCCATATGTTTCTTTAGGGTTGAGTATTCTCGAAACGGTTTACGGCATTTATTGCAAGAAAATGGTTTTTCGCCCGTATGTATCATGAAGTGACGCTTTAGATTGTGTCGCGTACCAAATGGACGCTGACAAAGTGGACAAGGAAATTCTTTGCGAGTTACAATACCTAACTGATTATAGTTAGGTCGATGAACTACCGGAATATTGTCAAGCAACAATTGAGTACTAGTTGGCGTTGTTTTATTAACAGTAAACGGGGCATTTATCGGCACTAAGGACGGCATATCTGCGCTGGGCAAAGGTGTAGAATTTGAGCGCTTCGAGGAAGAGGTAGAATCTTCAAAATCTAGTGTAATTTTTCCTATAATTTTGGGCGTTTCCTTGTTGCTTGTCTCAGCAGAATTTTCAATTGAGGTGTAACTTGTTGTTGCTGATGTATCATGGAATCTCTCAGTAGACAGCAAAGGCCTTGCCGTGAGTGGTGGGGGTGGTAGCGTCGGAATTGGTAACGATGGTGTTTGTGGTTTATCTGGTAAAGAAGAAGGTGACGCGGAAAGTTGTGGTCGCATTGCTGCTGTTATTGCACTCGTCTTCGAATCGCAATCATTGCAACGGGTTGAATCTTGAATCATGGGCGGTTTCACACGGCATACCATACATACGAAATTTGTTTCGTTTGAGTGTCGGCGGCGATGTTTCTTCAAGTCACTGAACTCACGGAATCTCCGATCACACATATCGCAACCAAATGGACGTTCACCTGTGATTACGAAGATAAACCTCAATAAAATCTTGAAAATTTAACAAAATTTTATATGTATGTATGTATGTATGTATTTCGTCGACTAGAGTAAAAATTCAATTTAATAAGTTTGAAAGTTATCACGTTTTTGGAAGAATAGAAAATATACATATACTATAATAATAACAACACATTTAAAGAAATATTAATTATTTATAGTGTAAATCAAACAACGCGTTTTCGTTCTTACCTGTATGTATCATCATGTGTCTTCTCAAGTTATAACTTGATTGCACCTTTTTGCCACATAAATAACATTCGAAAAATTGTCGACCCTTTTCACGTCTATCTAAATCTTCCCAATTCAATTCTTGTCCTTTTTCTGGTTTATCGATGAACTCAATGTTTTCATCGTCTGAATGCAGGACAACAACTTCGTTGCTTGAAATATTTGTACTCGTCTTTGCATTGTCGGAAATTTTCTCAATGTTGTCAATGTCATCATCGTCACATTCCAGTTCACAAGTAACAGCTGCAGCTGCGAACGATAGCTCATCCTCATCGTCATCGCTATTGAATCCAACCGCAACCACTGCACTTTCTGTACTCCGAATATTCTCAGTAATATTTTCGCATTGTTCTGGTTCAGAGTCACTGGTATCAGAGAGTTCTATATGTGCAATTATACGTTCCTTAGAGAGTTCGATTTTCTTCTGAGAAATCACCTTCGCAGATTTTGATGTAAGGGGCGGACTCTTTGGAATAAGGCTAATACATGGAGATTTGAGTCTGGCTCTGCAATTATCTCTACTGTTGGTAGACATATTTAAATCCGACAAAGCGATATGCTGAACATCACATCGTGAATCTTTTTTAAGAGTGTCTTTTTCCACCTGATGCATTATTTGTCGAAGCTCTTCCCGGTCATCCTCATCATCTAAATTAATGATTTCAAAATCCACTTGATTCTCATTTGATTTATGAACAGATTCAATTACACGATCTGTGGGTTTTTGCCTCCTTTTCTGCAAAGCACATTCTCGGCCAATTTTTATCAAAAAACCTTTTATTTTAGTATCTTCTATCGAGATAAAGTTTTCTTCCGGTTCCTTATATTCGTAATGTCTATCTAAATCTGCAACTGAATCATTTTCGGACAAATCTTCAGAAGAAGCAATTTGGAATGTCAATGGGGGAGGATGCAATGTAGGTGCCTGCTGTAGTGGCGGAGGTTGAGCTAGTTGCGTCGTGGCAGTTGAATAAGATGCAGTCGAATTTGTGCCGTACGTACTACAACAAGCAGGTGTTTCGTACAAATTGCTGCCGTTGATATCTGTGCAACAAGATGGAGGTTTTTGCATTGAAACTTCGTATGTAACGTTCCGGCGACCTTGCTGATCCCATGGTAAGCTAAATATTTCAATTCCCTGTTGGGTAGCGGTAATGTTGCAGCACTCCAAAGACTTTGAATAATTCAAACATGGTCTTTTAGATGGTACACTGGGTAGGGTTTGAATAGCGATTGTCGGCAATGATGGTGGGGAGCCATAAGTTACGTTTGTTTGTGATGGCAAGCGAATGAGTGTTGGTGGGGTTGTTGTTACAGGTGCTGGTAATGTTGCGTGCTGCTGAGTTAGTTGATGATGATGGTCAACGACTTTGAGAGTAGAGTGTGTGGTGCTGTTGCCGTGGTTCGGTACAGATGGTGAGCATTTTAATTTCATGAGGATTTCCATTACTTATTTATATATTTGCATGTACTAAATAAAACCAAAAAACATTATATTAAATTATTAAATCTATAAAGTAATATCATATAAATATTAATAAAAAATAAACTAATAAGTAGAATAATATTATTGCCTTATTATTTTTATGAAATTTTTTATTGATATTCATTTTATTTTTGGAATAGTTATATAGTATGTACATACATACATGTTTTTAGTTGTGAATTCCTTAACAGCGAACGTGGTGCCAGATCTGAGTTAAGAAGAAATTATATTAACACGACGAAGAGGCATATTCAATGTAAATAAGTATGTATTTTTCAATTTAGCCGTGCGATTTTCTGGCTTTGCCTTTGCCACAATTGATGATACCGTCTACGAACTCGTCTTTTTTGTTGCACGAAGGCAAATTCTTTGCCTGCTGCTGAGATGTTGAACGTAGTTTCTTTTCGCTACTGCAGACTATGCTTGTCTTAATCTCGAGGCTGAATCACCCAAGCAGCACGAACCCAAGCAATAAAAAAATAAAAGTTCACCGTCTACAAACCGAAACCACTCACGTAGTAAGCTCTGCTTTTTGTTGTTTTATTAATGCTTTTGATATTATTTTTCCCGTGAAGATTTTACCTGTGCCCACTGAATCAAGCACTGCCAACATATAGCCATGCCATTGCGTGCTAACTTGTTTTTCTTCAGGCGATATGCGAACGAAAATTCAAAGAAAAATATATATAAAAGAGTGGCGAAATAAAAAATATTAAAGTAAAAATAAAACAAACTCACTACTGCCACAACAATTTTCTTGCCGCGCAGCGTGCGTCAAACAACCGGGGCAAAACCAAACAACCACTGAACGTTAAAAGCCGCAGCACATTGGACGCTCTGCCAAGGCGAAAACCGAGCAACGAACCGCACAGCGCGAGCAATGCTCGATCTTTATACACCCCCTACCGCTTTGCTTCAGTGCTCCATACGAAACAATTGGCGCCGACAATTTGTTTCTTCTCACCCTTCTTCTTGCTACACAGACAAATCCAGTTTATCATTTAATTGAAATCTTGATTCTCGGATGTCTTGCGCTGCTCCTTTGAGTTATGTATATATAATTTACTAATATATAAATTATTACAATTGTGAGATGTATAAAATAATATTAAACATTTTTAACCAACTTATTTGATTCAACTATCACAATTGTTTTTATTTACACAACAATCACTTTTGAGACTCATTTGAGTTGGTTGTTTCACTTCACATTAAATCAAAATTGGGAACTTAGGAGAATTAAGTTTCAATTTTCTTTGTGCTCTGGAAAGCAACTGGAAAATTTCTCTTGCGGATTTCATATTTCATTCAAAATTATATTTTTCAAAAAAAAAAAAAAAAACAAAAAACAATAATAAAACTTTTCAGTGGAAATGAATTCCCACAGAGTGTTTTGAACAAAGGAACATTTATTTATTTTATAAATAATAAACTAACAACGAATAAAATTTGTTGTTTTGAAGATGACAAATGACCACTCGCCAGGGCTTACGAGTCACAATGGTCTACTTTAGTCTGATCCTCCGCTCCCATAAAACGGTTCGGATTTATATTACCAGGACGGTCTATAAACGTTCATGTATAAATTGACTCAACATTTCCTTTATAGTAGGCTAGATTGATCTTTGGTTCATAACTTTATTTAATAATCGTAAAAAAAAACTAAGAGTTTAATTTAGAAAAAATAATTCTTGTTATTAATTTTGCAAAAAAACGAAAAAAAAAATTGTGTAAAATCATTAAATTTTATCGGTCACCCTGTATTTGTTTCTTTACTATTACGTCAACATTAATCGATCTATTTTAACTGAAGTATAATTGTGAGAAAAACAACAAACGACATTAAATTGTTTGGTAAAAATATATTTTTGGAGTTATTTGAAAACAAATATTTATATTATTTTATAAGAATCTATAACAAACTTTATATTTGAGGATATAGAATAAAAGTTATTGAAAAAGTCGTGATATGGAATTATTTAAATAATTTTTCGTTCTCTAGGTAACATTAACTAAGTACTCTTGAGTCATTCTCGAAATCTTTTTGAAAGTGACATAGAATGAGTGCCCGATCAAGACGTCCTGGTACTGCCAATAGCCAAACTCCAAATGAGTGTGTGCAAGTAGTGGTTCGATGTCGCCCCATAAGCAACAAAGAACAATCGGAGGGTTCCGAGGAAGTGGTGGCAGTGTATCCTAATCGAGGGGTCGTAGAAATAACAAACTTGACCGAAGCAAATAAAGAGCAAACTAAAATGTTCACTTACGATGCAGCGTATGATGCATGTGCGACACAAATCAACTTATATAACGAGGTCGTCTTTCCTCTTGTAAGTTCTGTTCTAGATGGTTTTAACGGCTGTATATTTGCGTACGGACAAACTGGAACTGGAAAAACATTTACTATGGAAGGTGTTAGAGGTAATGAGGATCTTAAGGGAATCATTCCTAGAACATTTGAACAAATTTGGCTACACATTAATCGGACGGAAAACTTTCAATTTCTCGTCGATGTCAGCTATTTGGAAATATACATGGAAGAGTTGCGCGACTTATTAAAGCCGAATTCTAAACATTTAGAAGTGCGAGAGCGTGGTTCTGGTGTTTATGTACCCAATTTGCATGCCATAAATTGCAAAAGTGTTGATGATATGCTAAATGTAATGCATATTGGAAATAAGAATCGCACTGTGGGCTTTACAAATATGAATGAACACAGTTCACGATCGCATGCTATATTCATGATAAGAATAGAGATGTGTGATATTGAGACAAACACAATAAAAGTGGGAAAACTGAATTTGATAGATTTAGCAGGAAGTGAACGCCAGTCTAAAACAGGTGCTTCTGCAGAACGATTAAAGGAGGCAAGCAAAATAAATCTTGCTCTATCTTCTCTTGGGAATGTAATATCAGCACTGGCAGAGAATTCACCGCATGTACCCTATCGTGATTCGAAGCTCACTCGCCTGTTACAGGACTCTTTGGGAGGAAATTCGAAAACAATTATGATTGCCAATATTGGTCCATCGGCATATAATTATAACGAAACATTAACTACTCTTCGCTATGCATCCCGTGCTAAAACTATACAAAACAAACCAGTGAAAAATGAAGATCCACAGGATGCTAAGCTTAAAGAATATCAGGAGGAAATCGAAAGGTTGAAACGCTTGATTGCACCGAAGCAACCGCGCACTGAAAAGATAAGCAAGAAACGACAACGCAAACCAAAGAAAGAAAAGATAAGCAATGAAGTGGTACAATTGGAATTAGAAGAAAGTGATGAAGAGCCCGAATCAGACAAAGAAAATGAAGCGGAAGTAGCGAAGTCAAATGAAGAATTAGAACGCGAGCGTGTTGAGACAGCTAAACTGGCTACTAAATTGGCAGAACTCGAATCACAGTTAGTGCGTGGTGGAAAAAATTTGTTGGATACATATAGTGAACGACAATTAGAACTTGAAAAGAAGCTTGTTGAGATTGCAGAAAGAAAAAAACGTGAAATCGAAATTCAGCAGCAGTTGGAATTGCAAGAGGAGACTACATTAGAAATTCGAGAGACGGTTACGTCTTTGGAGCAAGAGGTAGAATTGAAGAAAAGAAAACTTTCCAAATGTTACGCTAAATACTTGGCTCTACAACAGGAGCTCAATGATTGTAAATATGACCATAATCAAGATTTACGGGAATTGGAAATGGCCCAAAATGAACTTGTGAAAGAATTGAAACGGCAGTTATTAATCATAGATAATTTTGTACCAGTAGAAGTAAAGCAACGTCTTTATACCCAAGCAAAATACGATGAGGAGCAAGAGGAATGGAAATTCTCAACCATACCAATGGTAGGTGATCAAAGTAGCTTAACAAAACGTCCGGTTTCTCATCCTCAACGCCGTCGTCCCATCTCAGAATATGCACTAATGGAAGCTAAAACCAATGCATCCGGTGCTTTGCGTTTTAAAAATGAAAATATTGTATCTTATGAACTAGAAATGCCTTGTCGCACGACACAAGAATATCGCTCACCAAAAGTATCAGCTTCGTTGCAAGCAGTATTAGCTCAAGCTATGCAAACCGGCGATGACATTGACATAGTTGATTCGCATACTAATTCCATACGTAGTCGACTTGAGAATATAATAAATGCTAGTGCCAATGCTTCAGCGGCTTTAGCTTCTGTTAATAACAGTACTATAACTCCCAATGTCGTAGCCCCAGTGCCAGTTGCCGGAGCACGTAATATTAAACCAGGTCGTGGTATAGCATCTCCTGGATCTGCTATTGACTCAAATAGACGCCCACCGACTGGGCGTATGGGGCTTAAGAAACCAGCATCAGCTTATCCCAAAGCTCGTGGATTGGTCAATAAGTAGACGCTACAGTTATAAACAAATCATCATGTTTAACTAACATATGGAAGCACACATGTTTTAATCGATTATCTTATTATCATGATTATGTTAAGATAAGTTGAAGATACCTATTGTTAATTTTGAATGGTTTACAACTCATTAAAGAAAGTTTGGGGTCAGTCTTGACAAGACGACTAAGGAGAAGTTAATACTCATAATTGATACACGTACATGTATGTGTAGGTGTGTTCATTTATTTATAGTTTTATTTTCTAAGATTATTGTTTTATTGACTGTGCAATATATTAATAAGAAACAAAAAAAACTTACTAGCATTTTTTAATTTGATAAGCTTTGCAATAATAAAATAAATCACGCACCCCGCACAAAAATTTGTATTTTTTCATATCGGTATAAATTTTGTGACTTAAGAAGAGCCTATTTATCTAGATTATTTATGCCAGTTTTTTCGACCATCTCAAGTAATACTTTAAGTTTGTTTTCAAACAATTCACAACGTATGGGCATTTCAAGAGCATAAAATGGATTTTTCAAAACATAGTCTGAATAAAGTTCATATATTTTGCGGAGTAACATATCCATACCACTAAGGCCAGTTTCCGAAATAATAATGAATTTAACTCCGGTTAATGTTTGAAAGCAATGCAAAGTAAATGTGTCGGCCTCCAATATTTCGATGCCGGAACTTTTAGGCTCTGGACTAAGTTGACTTGCAAATGCGTATAGTGGGTAAAAGGTACTAGCTTGTACAATCTTTTCATTGGTTGTCAATTTAGGCCTACAAAACTTTAAATTCACTGGATAATTTTCGGAGTTTTCCAGCATAGTTTCCACGTCACGTCCATCTTCAAGCGTGTTGCCGTTCACTGGTATACCGTTTACAGCTGTTAGAACATGTCCAACTGCGAACAAATTATTAAAGAATACATTTAGTTAATGAAACCAAAAGATAAACATAATATTGCACAAACCATTAATTCCATCCTTCCTATTAAATACTACTGATACTTTTTTCGGATCATAGTCCAGCATTAAATCAATTGGATACGTAAATGAACGTTCTTGTTCTATTCTCGGCACATTGCTATCCAAATTATAGATTAGGCCACCGGATTTACTTACTATATACACCCCATAAATAATCATTTCTAGTAATATTTATATTTACAATTTATTAACACTACTATTCTTCTTACACCTTACTATTTAAAATGTTCACAATGAGCCTCATGAAAGAAAAACAAATTGCTCTGAACACATAGAAAGCGACACGACATGGCAGCACGACGGTGAACTGTAAATGGAGTCGTGAATCCTACTACATGAACATTTGTAAGAAGGCAGCGACATAACAGTTGTTCATTTTGTAGGTACACAATTTCGTTGTCGCCATATAATACCTTTCACTTCAATGAAATTTTAATATTTTGTGCAAAGTGGTAAATATTTTTGTTATAAATAAAATATATTAATATATTTTTGTTTTAAATTATTAATTGTTATTACAAATGATATAACAGAGATATTTTATGCTTTTATTTGTAAAATAACGTCAGGCTTGTTAGAGCTTTGAATAATTTTACATTTTACATATTAGTGGCATCACTCCTCTCTACTGTCGTCCGCAAATTTAAAAAATATTTTCAAGTTAGCGAGAGCGACAACTGAGAGCCTGCAGTCGTGCAGCTGTCTGTCCATACGAACGTGTGTATTTTAATATTTGGCAGATTTCGCTTGAAGTCTATGTGTTCAGCACATATCTCGTCATAGTAAATCCTTATCTTTTGTCTTGTGTTTAATGCAATTTTTTTTTAAACGTATCTAATAATATTTTTCCATTCAATGTCTTTCTTTAAAATTTTAAACAATCTGAAGTAGGAAGAATTAATTAATATCCCGTCTACATGATTAAATATTGTATTAGTAAAAAAAACTTGTTTTTTATTTATAAGCGATTTTCTTATTTTTATTTTAATTAATTTGTTATTTACAAAGTCAGAGATAAATTAAATAATAATAGACAATAAATAGTTGTAGAGGTAATTTGTAGAATCCGTAGCCTACGTACATATCATAAGTTCAATTTGTTAATAAACTTTAAGCTAGAGAACTTAGTTTGTCATATCCGATTTGATTAAAGTGGTATGAATAAAATGGATATAATATGAACTATTGCACATATCAAAGACTCACTTTGCTTAGTATTTCAGTTGCATATTAAATGTACGTTTTTATTACACCTCACTCTTTTATATCTACTTATAAATTAATAACAATTGCAATACACAAATGCTCAGGCTCTTAAATATATCAGCTCGATACAATTTACAACAATTTCCAAAATTTCTTGGAATAATTTCAAAATTAATGAATCGATATATGCATTAAAGTTAAACAGCCTTGCCTAAATGCGTCATCGCAAGTATTTATTTGGAAATCCCATGTTATGAAAATACGAAAAGAATGCCAAGTTGTGGGCAGATTGAGTGTGAATTGTTGTTTGCTTGTTTAAATGTAGTATAGGCGCACAATTGATTTGGTGATAAGTGTGTCGTTGTCATAGAAACTTGTTTGAATTGTAACATTACCATTTAAGACCTTTGCTGGCATCATCTGGGATTCAGGTGCAGCTTCGATTGTCGATTGCCAAGTATTTGTAGTGTTTGCACCTACCCAGCCCATTTCGAAAAACCATTCTTCCATTATGCGTCCTTTGAAGAGCACCTTTTGATCGAGACGAAAATTTTCCATTGGTTCAATGGTGCTGAAATTGATTTCACGAGACACGGCTCTTAAATCCAATATTTTGATAGGTACACGCGCTTCATGTTCTACATCTGGTGAAGAGAAGTCCTTATTTTCTTGCCATATTACCTTTCCAGAATCCGCGTCACGAAGAATCATATAATTTATTTGAAAACCTTTTTGGATTCTATCTCCAGAACTTATCTCCGTATCTTCGGATCCCATGTTTTCTTTCTTTGTTGCTGTTTCAAAAGATCACTTTACAATTGATTTATAAATAACTTATTCAATTATTTTCGTTTTTCGGTCACAACCAATGTAAAAATTCAATTGACGTTTATATGTTTTTATTGTATTTTCATTTTAGCCTTCTTCTTCTTCTTTGTAGAGTTAAGCCGATCACAATTACTTGCCAGTCGCATTGATCCGTTCCTCACGTCATACTAAATCAGCGATGTTTGGTTTTACATTAAACCATCATATCCATTGATTTCTTTAGCGCAGAATAAATAAATGGAACTGACATGAAAATATCTAATTTAAAATAAAAATTATGTAGCTTGCCATGACATAAATGTCATCACTTGGTATTACAACTTTCCGGTTGCGGAATGCGTATTATATAAAAAATATTTTTCATTGAACTTGAATCACCCTGTTGCTGAAAATGCTAAAAGAATTATTGACACTTCGCTACTGTATTATAGCGGAATTTAAGTGTTTGGATCTTACTTTTGTAAAGTTGTTCTGTGACTGTGGATAAATTTGTTTAAATAACTTTGAGAAGAACATAGTAAATAAAATATGGATCAAATGTTGAGTCCTGGGTTTTCCATTCCCAGCATTTCCGCAACACCTCTTCATCAAATGGATGCAGATCAACAGATTGTGCCTAATCCTGTTTATCACCCTGCCGCGGATAATCATGACTTAAATCACATGGGAATGCCTTCGTTAATGAATAGTGGAAACTCACCAGCAACAACAAATAATGCCAACATGATTGGCAATTCGCATCCTACTATGCCGACGGCGCATAAACAAATGCAATCATTTCAGAGTTCCAGTTCTTTAATGACAAACGGAGGAGCGCCGCAAAGTCTAATGCAACCACAAACACCAGTAAGTACTATGTTATATAGATATCGGAGCGATAAATCTATTTTATGTTCTTCAGCAAAGTTTGATGTCACCAATGGTACCGATGAGTGAACGCGCCGAAAATCTAAGCAATATACATCAGACAATGGGTCCTGCCACCCCTATGACACCAATGACACCCGGTTCCGCTGACCCCGGAATTGTTCCACAACTACAGTAAGTATACATAAATCTAATGATAAATATTTAGTTATCCAGATGTTATTAATTTTTTACAAATTTTAGGAACATTGTTTCAACAGTAAATTTGTGTTGTAAATTGGATTTGAAAAAAATAGCTCTTCACGCCCGTAATGCGGAGTACAATCCCAAACGTTTTGCGGCAGTGATTATGCGAATTCGGGAACCTCGTACTACAGCATTAATTTTCTCCTCGGGTAAAATGGTATGTACCGGAGCAAAGAGTGAGGATGACTCTAGATTGGCGGCAAGAAAGTACGCACGTATCATTCAAAAATTAGGATTTCAGGTAATATAATGGGGATGATGGCATGCATGTGTAAATGAAAAATATATTCAAATGTTTTTACTTCTGCAGGCCAAATTTCGTGATTTCAAAATCCAAAACATGGTCGGGTCATGTGATGTGAAATTTCCTATTCGCCTGGAAGGTCTAGTACTTACCCATTGTAATTTCAGTTCTTATGAACCTGAGTTATTTCCTGGACTTATATATCGAATGGTTCGACCTCGTATAGTGCTGCTAATTTTTGTGTCCGGTAAAGTGGTGCTGACTGGTGCAAAAGTACGACAGGAAATCTATGAAGCATTCGACAAGATATTTCCTATTCTTAAAAAGTTCAAAAAACAATCTTAACATAACAGTTCGTTTATTGTTTTCGCTGAAGTTATTAATTCAATTGCAAAAAGAGTTTTGCATTAAATGACTTCGCTGCTCACGTTTGGTTGCTAACCATGCATTTGCGTTTGGATGAATCAGGGAGTTTTTCTTTTCTATACATTGAAGTTTTACATAATGTATGTGTGGAAAGCTAGATAAGTGTATATTATAGTTTATTTAATAAGTATGTATATTAAATTTAGAAGCAACGGGTTATAAGCCGTAATATATAAATATAATCTAATTTTATACGGCATGTTCTAATATTTGTAATTAATTTAGCTTTTCGTTTAATATATATAAAATAAACTGAAAATGTTCGTGTATTATTATTCTAATTTCACATAGATTTTAAGAGATGGCATCAATGAATCTCTGCTGTTATTTTCCAACACACCTAAAACACGAATTGTGGATTTAAGAACCGATTTCGCTCTCAATGGGTGTGCAATTCGTTAACAAAACAAAATATTCCATGAAATCACTTTCTTACAAATTTTACTTTATATTTCGTTCTCATGAAGTACAATTACATACATAAATAGAAAGAAAATTAAATTTAAGTAATTACAAGCATTGAGCCATTAAACCACCCAAGTTATCAAACTCAATCTTTTCAGTTATGTTTTTCGTCTTAATTTTCTCATCTTGAACAGCGATGACAATTAAATTTCCTTGATGTTTCCAGCCATATTTCTTAATCCACTGATCAAGCGTCGAATCTGTAATGTAATTTATATTTTTTTATCTACATTGGAAAAAAGCAGCAGCAGCAATTACCTTCAATTCCTCCTAAGAGTTCCTTCAGCAAATCCTTCCTGATAGTTTGGAAAGTTATTCCCACAACGTGGCATACGAATTTACGTATGGAATCATGGAAACCAGAAATATGACGAAACATGGATCGGTTTACTTCAGCACGCTGCCAAAACAATGTAAAATCTGTGCGCTCTAATATGTCGGCCAAATCAATTATGGTCTGCACGGTCCCGTCCTTCATTTGTTGTGGCAATAATAAACATTTTGCCATAACAAAATCTGTATGCGGCAGGTTTGTCAAACACTTCAGCAGTATTGTATATGTGATGTCGAAGTTAAGCATATGTGGGTTGAACTGATATAGTTTGAGCACTGCCAGATTTGCCTCCAAATCGTAGGTATTATTTTTAGCTTGATCTTCGACATAAGCTTCCAGCGTTTTAAGGTGATCCGGGTTGTACCTGTAGTAAAATTTGAGAGCAGAACCAGCGTTTAAGGTTATGTTTGTATATCCACCTGCACAAATGTAAGAATTTGACTTACCGTTCAATGCACCCTAACATCTCTTGAATAGTTTGACTTTGACCATTTTCCATTTTCACCATATGCGACATTTTCTAGCACTCGATGTTTTTTTAACAATATAATTTGAAGAATTAATAATCCAGCAGTGCGACGCAAACAGAATCGCAAGTTGACGTTAAAGAAAGGAGTGAAAGAGCGTCAACAACTGTCAGTAGCTTAGGTGGATAATGCAGTTCAAAACAGAATTGTAATAGATGCCGTATTACTTACACTTCATTCCATAATTATAGTGTTAGTATAAATCCGCGAAGAAGAAAATAGTTTATAAATTGGAAATGTTTTCAGAAATTTTTATTTATTTATTTAAAGTGTATTTTTTTAATTGTATTAAGATATCTTAATTTATTTAAAATTTTGAGACACAAAACTTTTCAGCTTGGCTCGGTTTCAATATATAATGTAAATTATCATGAAAACTTTTGTTGCGTCAACTCGTGGTGAACTCGTGACGGCTCCAATGCTCGCGACAGACCGCAAACGACATCTGTCAAATATTAAAATACACACGTTCTTATGGACATTGTTATTTTGACAGCTGCACGACTACACGACTGCAGGCCGACAGTTGTCGTTCTCGCTAACTTCAATTATGTTTTTTGCCAACGGCGTAGGACCGACAGGAGTAGTTGACAGGAGAATGGAAGATAGAATGAGGGATGCCACTAATATGTAAAATGTAAAATTATTCACAGCTCTAAACCAAACTTGAAGTTATTTTACAAATTAAAGCATAAAATAAATAGCTCTAATATTATATAATCATTTGTAATGATCAATTGATAATTAAAAAAAAATATTTACTTGTTTTTTGCATAAAAAATTTCACTTTGAACAAAATATTAAAATTTCATTGAAGTCAAGTATTAGATAGATTAGCCACAACGAAATTGTGTACTTGCAAAATGGACAGTGTGTGTGTGCCGGCTTCTCACAAATGTTCATATAGTAGGCTTCACGACGCCATTCTCATTCAGTTCACTGTCCGTGCTGCCATGTCGTGTCGCGAGCATTGTGTTCAGCACTTCATGCCTTGTTTGTTCAAAGGTTCTAGTTCTAGGTTCCACACGGTACCGGCATTATCTCAAGTTCTATACAACCGATTTACTTGAAATTTTCCGTGAACCTTCATTATATAATCCTTTATTGTTCCTACAAGCATCGTGTCAAAATTTTTTCTTTTTAATATTTTAAAAAAATTCAGGAATTTCAAAAAAAAAGCGTAAAAACGTTTTTTATTTTCATGCAGTCGCCATTTTTTCAAAAAAAAAAAAATTTCGTGTTCCCTGCGGTAGGGCACTATATATAAACAGCATCCTTACTGATTAAGAATTTCTTTTGATTTTTTTTTTCAGACCACCAGGAGAGTCAGGATCAATGTCACCAGATGCGCCATTTTTTTATACCTGTCTCTAAATGCATTTTTTGTACTTAATAACAAATTTGAATAATAAACAAGAACTTGAGAATATGAAAATGGAAAAAAGCGAGTGCTTTTTGAATGAAATGGTGGTCACTGGTTGCCTCTTAAACCAAGTTAAAATCAAGTCGACTTGCGACACAAAACCCTGAAATTTACTTATCCTACTAGCAGAAAGCACATCCTTTATACGCGCATAGCATGACCCTTGCATTTATAAGAGTGTGCCTATGTAGTCCTAGGTTATGTGATTGGAAAAGAAGGGAGGTACATACATAGATACGAGAACAACAATTATATTTTATATAAGCAGATTCATCAATGAATATATGAACAGTGAGCTCCAAAAACGCTATCCTTTCCCCTCGCTGCCTGTCGATTTAATTTTTGTGCACAGTTGGAAATAGAGCAGCTTTAAATAAATCTGCCAGATTGGGCAGCTCCACTCAATTGATTAAATGTGTTCTACTCACTTGTTACGCCCAACAATTTGGCTCAAAGGAAATATTCATACGCAAATGGTTACTGCTAAGCAACAGAGAGCCTGCGACAGCAATCTCAATTTAATTTCACACATGGTCCTTAGGCGTTCCAACTCAGCTTAGTTTGTTTTCGCTGACCGGCTTTGGCTTTCCTCGTCGGCGAAAAACAAAAACACTGCTATCGCGCTCAAAAGAGATCAACGGTATATGTACATATGTAAGAGAAAAAAATTTAATCATGCACCAGGTTTCCAGAGTTTCAAATAGTGTCGCAAAAGCATCACGTTCCCATCCGGGACCACTGTAAGATGAAAATCCCGCTAATATAGCGGAATGGTAAACTTTAGCAATCCCGAAATGTATTCGAAAATTAAATACAGATTTTATTTAAATCAGTTGGACGCTATTCTGTAAATCCCTGAATTCCAAAAAATTTTTCGAAAAAAACTTTTCAGAGAACAATGATCTGAGAATGAGACTGGAGAAGAACGGGATTCGATGTACTCATATTGTAATTCAATTGACTGGAATTTACACACGTGATTCTATGTATGTATACTTTGTATATACATCACTATATGATTACGAATGTTCCTATTATATAAATGCGCGTGTGTGTGTGTGTGGTAAATATGTTTGGGTGTCTGCCCAAAGTGTCCTGCACAGCTTAGCCACCTTCCTTCCTTCTGGGGGCGGCGAATAATAGCAAAGTTGAAGGGATTGTCGCGTCGCGATGAAATCGAAAGGCATATTATCTTGGGTTAGCTGCTACATTTTATTCCACTACTTTAGAAAATGTAATATTGTTTAGGAAAAATAACTGCAGGTTAGGATTTCCTTTCGTTTACGCACACATCCATACATACATACATATAAGTACTTTATTTGACAGCACAATTTGGCAAAGTTCACATTTAGCAAGCGAATGGGATACCATGGGCCGAGTAAGTACTCCTGACTAAACTTGTACCATTCTAAATAAGTAGGGTCTGACTTTTTCGATTTGACACATTTTTATACTCTTGCAACATGTTGCCACAGAGTATAATAGTTTTGTTCACCTAACGGTTGTCTGCGAGATAAATATATGGTTATAAACATACATACATATGTATGTATATATAAATGATCAGGATGGCGAGAAAAGTTGAAATCCGTGTGACTAGCTGTCTGTCTGTCCGTCTGCCCGACGGTACGTACCAGCTGTAACTTGAGTAAAAATTTAGATGGCTGGATGAAATAGTGCCATAATTAAGCACTAAAATAAGATATAGAGCTCTAAATTAGCAGTAGGACTTGCGACCCATACTTGTTGCAATGGCAGTTCACAATTAGTTCAACGGCAGGGTATTAACATAACTAGTACATATGTACATATGTAGTGTGTATGTGTGTGACCGCGTGAGGCAGCTGCAGGCTGAAGTACCTCTGCATATAGTAAAGTATATAATTAAACCTTAGTGATGCTTTGTGCGCCAAACATTGCAAACCTCAACTTTCAAAGATTGATCTCTCCATTTCAGAAAGGTTCGGCGTTGTATTGAAAAGTGGGCGTTTACCATTATTGTAAAGTAGGATTTCAATTAGTTAATAAATTGATCTCCAAACAAATACGTCATGCTGAGCGTTCATAAAATGTCTTTGCAAACACTAAGCTCGCTCCAAATACTAATGCGCAAGCGCGTACACAAAGCAAACTACATGTCCATACTTACATACATACTTGTATGTACATACATATATACATAAATGCATATTAGCATTTCTTTCTTATAAGATCATATCCGAGTACATACACACATATACACTCAACGAATGATAACATCAAAATCCAAAATCGTATGTATGTATTTTACTGTAAATACCCTAACCACCGGTAAATGAGCGTGTCGAGCCTAAAAGGATCATAACTGACATGTTAGCCTAGCGACAGATTAGAATATGTGGATTAATTTAAATACCATCCCGGCTTATACTCTAACTAAAGCAATTGCTGAGCAGAGATCTGTATGTATGTATGTCTATGAAAGGGTTTTTGTGTGCGAAAGTAGCAGGAGGATCTCATTACTTTTAAAAGGATTTCAATTAAGTTACAAATTGATTTTCAAACAATCAGTATACGCTGCGTGCGTCGGTAAGTACTGCGGTCATTTCCCAGCAAAGACTGTCTAAAATTCTTCATTTTCTCTATACTTCATTAGACGAGTGCATTTCTCAAACTATAGACGAAAACACTAAAACTTTATTGGAGAGTGGCAAACAGTTATACTAGTACTAGTCGAACAAGTTAAGTAATAAAAATGATTGAAGAACTAATACTGAGAACGACATGTTTCTTCATTGTATTACCAGGCGTAATCTAACATTTGAGAAGAATGGGATTATACTTGTAAGTAGACATCTCCAGTTGATAGCTAACGTGCGTCTTCGTCATGAAATATTTAGATGGTTTGTATATAGAGTCATTCAAAATCGGAGAAATGATGAGGGTTATGTCTTGATTAGGAAGATATCGTGCGGCATACTGTCCAGACAGCATGTTCTTCAATCTCTACCGGCTATACTTTCGAATATAATTGCTGTTTGAAACAATTAAAAAATGGCACCTAGATGCACAAACCCATTCTGCTACAATTACAACTACATGTGGTAAAAATTAAAAAGTCAAAAAGGGTTTTAGGCTCTTTCATATTGGCGTGGTGAAGCTCCAAATCACCCTACCAATTATCGCATTGTCGATAAATATCTTCATCTGCGCACTGCGGTGGCTATGATGGCTCATGGTGTTTGAGATGGTCTTACATACTTACGAGTATGCATACATACACACATATGTACATATTAAAGCACACTTAGCCACATCGTAGCTTAATGATTTCAACGCCAAGCGCTTGCAACTGACAGAATAACAAGATCTTGAGTGGTTGACGCATTCAAGTGCAGCGCTGAAGTGTTAATTGGAAAGCATTTCACACCCCCCACAAGAACAGCCGTCATTACAACGCTTTGTTTGGCGTAAAGGATATTCGCTAACGCGCCTTTTCATGGCATGAAATCAGATATGAGCGAAGCTGAAATCAATTTTTGGATTTTAATTGTGCTGCAAGTGGCTAAGAAGAAATAAAAGTATGCGGACGCGGACGCTGCGAGGTTGAGGGAAATTCAGTGAATTTAAATGGGAAGGACAGCTGGAACAATATTCTGCATACTGCGTCTCATAAATACTGGCTTGCATATACACTGTGCTTGACGCACATACATATGTATTTGCCAAAGTCTGAACAAAAGGATGTAACAGTCTTCAAGAACAAAGCGCTCAGATTGTAAATTGATGGTGCGTGATTAATAATTTTATAGTTAAATCCAACGTTGATACTTTTATATTTTAATCTTGCACGAAAGCTGATGCGGCATTATAATACATGGGACACCATAAGTATGTATGTACGTGCATATACCTACATACATATGTACATATATACACATATGTCTAAGAATTATGGCATTCTAAAACTACTTATGAATCCAAAACAGGAAATTACAAAATTCTTGCTTGCGAAAATCCTTCGCTCAAACGATCAAATGCGCATCAACGCAGTTTTTTAATTTACCGTTTTATTCTTATTTGCCCTTTATGCTCTATTGACGAGAAACGCTTGAAAGGAGCAAAAATAGCGGTAAACAAAGGACAGCAATATTTTGCTACACAGCTTATCCCGGTTCATCCATGTTTTACAAAGTGGCACCGGCGCGGCATGCGATCCCGTTAGAGAGAATATGTTCGAACACGCAGCAGTGAAAGAGACGTGCAAGTCGAAAACAATACACTTTTCTCAGCTCTTACAAACAAAAAAAAACAATGAATACAGAATTTTTTAACGGTCAATTGAAAACGTTGTCGGCCAATGTAGATCAAGCGTAAAATTTTTCTCTCGGCTATGCCGCAAACACGAAAATGACCAGAAGCTGCGCAGATCATTATCAGCTGGCACAAGGTAGTGCAAACATGCGGGATAACATGGGATTTGAGTAATTGCACTTTTCCACTTCAGTTTGTTTCGGTGGCGTGAGTTCGGTTTTGTATAAATTGGGCATTTATTGTTTGTATATGGGAAACAGGCATGCCCAAAACACTTAGAAATTACCATTAATAAGTATTGGTGGCATATAATCGTTCATACATACATAAATACATGCATCCATATGTATCTAGCTATTTTAACACGATTATGGAAAAGCTTAGAAAATTATTTCAAAGTTCCCGGTAAGTTAAGTCAAGCGATTAGTTCGATCTTGCACTTCCAAGCTGGTACATATTACTATTTAGTCAATACTTTTGCTGTTTGCTGTGTTTTAAATTTTTGTTTGAGAACTTTTTGCACGTTTGCATTCACAATGTCTCTATTCAAAAGTCCATTAGAGAAAATGTGGTGTCTGCTCGCTGATCGTTTTGATAGCTGCTGGGTCTTGAAAAACAAACACACCCCCAGGCGAAATTTGGCAGGCTTCAAATGAAAAAGTGTTCCCATATTCCGGTTGCAAGCATTGTCCTCTTAATCGTTTGTTATTCTTCGGCGCTGGCGTAGTTGTGTGTAAAGAGTTAAAATAAACAAATATTTGATTTACAACCAAAACAATGCTGCCATTGTAGAATTCTCAAAAAATTTAATGCGTTTAGGTCGATCACTGCTGAATTACAGTTGGAGAATGAAAAGGTGTTTTCCATTGTCCTGTTTTTCGTATTTGTTGCTTTAGATGAGGTACTAAGATATGTACTTACATACTTACATATGTCCAATTCTTGCTTTTGATTGCTTATTACATTCCTAAATATGTACATATGTTTAACAATTGGGTGACAAATAAAACATGAACATAAATATGAATTAATAAATTGTGAATACGGTCCAAGCCAGAGTAGACGCATCTCCGTGCATCTATTTATTTCGTATATTCTCTTTGGCATAGAAGCAAGAAGTGGTGTGTTTCGGTGGCGCCAGGCCTTTTATGGAGAGCCCGGAAGAGGTCGCTGATGAAGACCGTGCTAGGAGACCAGCGACTTCGACAAACACCGACAATGGGACCCAAAGTTTTGAACTCAGACCGTCGACTAAGTATTCGTTTAATTGCCCAGATGTTAAATTTATCAAAATTTGTGGCTCATGACATTGTGATGGAGCACTTGAACATTTGAGTTGCACCACGACCACGCCCCGGCGGCATCCCAACGCTTTCGCAGATGAAAGGCAAGCATTTTGAGACGACAGAGGGGATCCAAGCAACATGCACCTCGGCTCTCAAGGCTATTCCGGAGAATGCCTTCCGTTAAGCCTTCAATGCTGAGTCCTATTACTTTCCGAACAAACCCTGTAAGATTACTGATATTGGGCGGTTCACTAAGTAATTTCGTTTTTTTTTAATTTAAGTTGTAATTTAAGCAAGATTTGATGAGATTATACATTCTTCATTTTGATCCAATACATTTGCGATTTTTCGAGCAAAAGATTGATTCAACGCTCATTAAGTTGATCCTCCTTGTAAACAAAAAACTGGTCCGATTGGTTTTTGACGTCCTGATTTGAGCTAAAGGTTCGTCCAAAAACTTTTGCAGAGAACGAAACTAGTAATAGTTCGAAGGTATCAAGCCTGAAGAATATGGTGGGTGCGGTAGCACATCCCATTCATGCTGCTTCTGTTTGAGTGCATAACTCAATTTGTCCAGCTGATCATAATACACTCGAAAATTACTCGTGGCATTGGCGGACAAAAGCTCTAAATAAACGATCCCTTTGAAATTCCCCTAAACAGAAAACATAACATTTTTTATGGTGGCCTTTAAAGTAACCATGATCTCCTGCGCTTTCAATTCTTGTAAATTACCCACTTTTCGTCGCCAGTAACAATGCGCTTCAAAAATGGATCATTTCCTCGACGTTTGATTAGCAAATTACAGTCGTTAATGCGACGAACCCGTTCTGTAAGCACATGAGGAACACATATGCCAAGTTTTAAGGGTTCTTCCAGGACGTTGTGCATCCTCAAACAAGCCTTACAAAATACATAGCGAGCGGTAAAGCGGTTAAGTGTGAAGTTGGCTGCGAAAAAAATCGATACGATCAGCTGATGTCATCAAATGAATGTACTAAGTGAACGACCCAATATATACCTATTTCTAAAATATTACGTTTGTAATAAGAAGGACGTCGCTCGGTTAATTGAGTACTCAGGAAATATCGAAGGATTATCGATATATTCTAGATGAGTCTAACTAATTTAAGTGGTATTTTTCAGAATTCGTTCGGTATCATAGTGATTGATATTATGATAAAGAAAGAAAGCACCACCAGCTTTCATACTCGTCACCTTCTTCTGCCAGTGTGTCGTTGTTCCAGAGCGCAATGTGGCCGCACTTGCGGTAAATCTCAAACTGACTGCCAGAAATTACTCAATAATTCATCGAGTGTACCGACGACGACTAAAGTCGCTAATAGAATTTTCAGTTTGACTGCATGTCGCCAGCATATTTGCTTTTCTGGGGACAATTCACATACACATACATGCATATATGTGTGTAAGTAACAAGAAAGACAAATGTGCGTGTGTCGAAGTTGCAGCTTTGGTTGCCACCGAAGCTGATTGGAGTGCCAAGAGCGCCTGAGGTATGGAAAGCAATTCCTGTTAAGCGCAAACAAAAAAGGACAAAAACGGAAATAAACTCATGGAAATCGAATCATATTTGTAGTTAATAAAAAGTGATTTGCCGTAATGGGAAGAGTTATTTACCCTCTCTGCTTCTTCTGCATCCTTTTAAGCAACTCCATGCTCGACTTTGGTTGTGTGCGTGTATTGACCTTTTCGTAATTCCTTTAACCCATAATTATGCGACTGTGTCGGTGAGTGTGAATGCATGTGTGCGTGTGCTTTGGGCCATCTATTCCACATATATACATACATATGTATGACTACGAGAATGTGTGTGTGCCTGTGCCTGTATTAAATAGAATATTCTGTGGAAATAAACTGTTACGTATGTAACTATGTGAGTAATGCGGACCATGGCAATCTTGTGGGGGAATGAATTCGTCATTGGGAAAATTCTACGAGAAGCTTAAAAGTTTTCCAGATTTTATGTGCTCGAGTGTGTTTTGTTGATCACTTTTTACTTGAAGTTCGCTCCGATTGTTTTATTTTTTCGTTCGGCTTTTGTTTTAGTACCAAAGGCGATTTTTCTAAGTACTTTTTATTTAGTGGGGTTTAAGCACATTTTTCGCTTTTTGTCGGAAGCAACGGAACGAAACGAAAATAGCGAAAGCGCTGCACCACGCCGCTGGAACTTTTTGTTTTAGTTGTTAGATTGAATTTTAAATAAAAAATGAAATTAACTGGGGTATTTGTAAATGGATTTTTCGCTACCTTTGTGGCTCAACTAGCGCCATTGTACCGCAAATGTAGAGTGTAGGAGGTTGTGTGCGTAAGTGTTCGTGAGTCGAAGAGGATATGTTTCCAATTTTTTGTTTATTTAGCAAAGGTTTTTTAGTTTCTTCCACGAATTGGCAATGATTTGGCGAGTCACTCTGATTGCCGTTCGATTGCCAGCGCTAAGTAAACATAGCGGAATAAAAGGTTTTTCTACTAGACGATTTGCGGTGCGCAACTCAATTCGCTTCAATTTGATTTGATTCAATGCCAGTAATAAGAATCTGCATAGAAACTTGATTTTTTGTTCGTACGGATGTTCATGGAGTAGAAGGACTGCACTCAGCTGCTAAATAGAAAGCGCCACTGAAGGAAATTAAGTTTTCTTCTTGTTTTCTTTCGACGCCGCCATATTTACAGACCAAATGAGAAAACTTTAATCTAAAGAGAATGCGATATTGATTTGTTAAGAAAATGTCAAAAGCGCAAGGGTTGACCAAAGGACCGGACATACATTCGTTCAATTACATGACAGACTATATACAATGTATGTAAGTATGTATGTATGTACGACGCATCTTATATTGAGTTTGTGGGAACAGAAATATTCCATTTATGTTAAGGGTATTTAACAGATTTTATGATTGATAGTGGAAAAAAATAATTCTTTGTAGATTAGTTTTGGATATACATATGTATATGTATATTAATGACGGCTTGGGTCATTTTTGTAATTTAGTTCAAAAAACAGCAGAGAATCTAAAAACCGTATAATAATATTTTCTGTCTTAGAAGTCTTAGAATTTGTTAAAAACTATATATGTACGTACATACATTCACATGTACATAATCTGTGTTATACAATGATTAAAAAAGTTTTTCCTACTTCTTATACAGCGTACGAAGATCCAATATTAGATTTAGTGCCATTTTTCTTCAGCTTCCTTATGCATATGGGTGCATTTAAATATCTAACATTAATAGTTGTACTGTTAGCGCCCAGTTTTCTTTTGTCTTCAGACATTTTTCAGTCACTTTGGTGGGTATTAATACGGGGGTACAAAGGGAACTATTTTTAAGCCGTTACAAACAGTTCCTAATGATCAACAGGCTCCACCGTCTAAATTTTGGATTAAAAATATGCTTTTATGCCAATATAGCACAAGTAAATATTACATATGTATAACATTGTACATACATATATACATAAGCTACCACCATTTTGAATTCGCCTGTTTGCTGTTCCGATAGAATTTCTGATTCCGATGTTGGTGTAACAAAAATATTAGCTGGATTTAAGATGTGAATGTGTATGCAAACATAGAACCTATGCTGCAATGCATTGTTAAAAAATAATTGTGTGTATAATGTGCATGGATCAACGGATAAACGTAAGCTGCAGCAGGCTCGACCTTAATGCTCACATACATACATATACATATGTATTTATATCATTGTATATGATGTACTATAACATATGTATATACCCTCGATTGCGCGGGAAAGTCTATTTACATTTATATACACATATACGTGTGTGCCTGTATGTGTGCATGTTTAGTATTTTATAGGCATATCCCTTATTTGAGCGCCCGTGTTAATAAACACATTTAAAGGCATAAATAGTGGATGTGTTTCGTTTCCGTGTGTTCAGTAAGAGGTGAGGCGTAAATTTAGCGGTAAACAAGCGCTGATCTGCCATTGACATTAATCCAATGGTGTATCATGCGGATTTAGTTGAAATCCCTGCCGGCTCAGTTGAAACCCCGGCATTTAGCAATAATAATACGTATAATAGCTGATATATTAACTGCATTAAGCATGATTGTAACTTTGATATTTAGTTACCCTGGACTTACATAATTAATCGTGTGTGCGCTGCGAACAAATTACTTGCGCTGCTTTATGTGAACCCGTTGGGGTATCGGCGGCATAAAAAAGTAGCAATAGATCAGCATTGTTTGCCTTATTCGATTTGATCTGGACTGGGGCTTAATTTTGTGTCCGTACATTGAAGCTAACATTAGTGAAGTTGTATAATTACTAGATATGTGGAGGGAAGGCTATTAACAAATATTAATCAATTCTTTTATTAACAATAAAATCCAATAAACTGTATTTTTTATTATTCAAGGATACACAAAGATATTATTCTGGTTTTGATTGCTAAATTTATATAGCAGCTATAAGCTATGGTATAGTGATCCGATCTGAACAATATGTTCGAAAATCGCAGCAATGCCTTGGATAATAAGTGCAAAAATCCATTAAATACCTTGAAAAATAAAAGAGTTTTCGGACAAGGACTTGAGTTTGATCGATCAGTTGTATGACAGCTACATGCTATGGTCTCTGGTCCGATCGTAACAAAATCTGTGGAGGTTATAGCAATGCCTTGAGTAACACTATCTACCAAAAATACCTCGTCAAATGAAAACTTTTGCATAGAAGCATGGTTCCGATCTTTCACTTTTTATGCCAGTTATATGCTATTGTAGTCCAATTTGAGCAATTTCAATAACTTTTGTCAAATATCTTGCAGATACCTCATCAAATAAAAAAGTTTTCACACTTGTGCAAAGTTTCAGACCAATGTCTCAACAACTTTGAGATCAGTTATATTTTCAGACTGATGGACAGATGCTGATCACTTATATATATGCTTAATGGGTCTACGACGTTTTCTTTTTGAGCGTTACAAACATCGTGGCAATCTTGATACCCTGTTCATGGTATACTTATTTTTAGCTAATCAACATACGAGCACATTTATCCATGCGATCGATGATAACTAATCTAATTGTTGTATAAGTTCCTCAGTTATCAAATTATTTTATTTTATTTGCAAGCAAAATGTATTTATAACAAACCTCAAAATATTTCTGGAGAACTATCGTGAATTCATTCCTGAACAGTCAAGTCAGAATTGCCGAATTTTGCCGTAAACAAATTTAAAAATAATTTCAATGCTCTTCGATGTCATTGTATACCAAATAATTCGTAATCCCACAACAACTATCATATACTTATATAAATATAATTATTAATATATAGCTCGTAATAAACAAACAAAACGGGTTTACATTACTCATTTCAATTATATAAAATATCTTCAGGCACAAATTTGCATTTGATATATTGAAAAATGAAGTACATATTGTTGTGCATAATGAAACTAAGAGCATCCAAATGCCTTTTCAACTTAATTAATTAGCACGCAAATACATTATTCAAAACGGAGAAAGATACATACCTACATATATTCTCGGTATCTACATTTTCGGGCGAGGTTGGGTTGAATAAAAAATCTGTTTATTTCATGCATAAGTATAGGAGCGTTGGTATACTGCCATAAATGCAGATAAACATGATATTGGAATGCATCTACAAATTGCCATGGCGACGCTACCCGTTCAGCTTATTAAATATGTAAATGTACACAAACACCAACAAATTAACGATGTACAAAAATGAGGAATAAGTAAATAATGTAAATATCTGTGATGGCATTTTTTAAGATTCTCAAACAATATTTTATTAATAAGCACAGTAAAATGTGTTCTTGATTTTGTTTCAAATTGGGACAGGGGGCCTCCACACAAAATTTCCTAGAGCATAGATTATTTATTTTCTGGCAAAGTCGCTTTTTGGAAGTATAAGTAAGTTAGAAGATATACATATATGTATATACATACATATGTATATAGATATTTAAAAAAAAAAAAATTTTAAGGCAAAAAAAGGACATTAGTAATATAGTTTTATTAAATTTAATGATATATTATTGTACAACTTTTGAAGTATATTAGAACAAATTTTCAATGAAATATTAATATATAAACCTGTGACGGTGAATCTCCAGAAGCGCTTTGAAAAAAGTGGTGAACATTACAACTCGTTACCGGATCATCAGAAACCAAAAAATGTATATGCATTTTAAAAGTGATGTATTTCTCGAGGTAATCAGAATTTGATCCCCGCTTTGTTTCACGCGAAGTGAAGTGTGGTGTTGGTACACTCTACATTGTAAAAAAAGGCTTGTTGCCATGGGCTGAGGAAATTTTACCCGTTATATGGAAATTCCATCAAGATAACGATCCAAAGCATACGCCAAAATTGACAAAAAGGTGTTTTGATGAAAATTCCAACAATGATTTGGAGTGGCCATCGTCCAGCCCAGACTTGAACACTATAGAACATCTTTGGGGTGATTTAAAAAAGCTGTAAGTACCAATAATATGCCAAATATGGATGTTCTTTTTGATGAAATTAGGACGACATGGCAAGCAACACCAGTGGTGCCCTGTCAGAGTCTTATAATGCCAATTCGCAATACATGTGAAGCAATGTTAAAGTATAAGCTAAACAGCAAAATACTAACTGAAAAGAAGCAACTTTTGTTATATTATTATTTTTTGCTGATAAAATATTTTCGTTTCTAATTATTATAGTTGTCGCACTCAAATCTTTGATTCCATATGCTGTTGTTGAAATCTTCCTAACAAAAACGAATTAAAAAGAAATTTACTACAACAGTTTAAGTTTAAATAAGTATCAATAAAATGAGTAAAAACATATTAACAATACGGGATTTATTGGAAAACAACATCATTTACTTCAAAATAAGTGGCGTTTCTAATTAGTTGTCAACAGCTGTATTATATGATCCAAATATTTAGTCATCCATTTTAAACATTAAGCAAACCTGCGTGCTTAATTTCAGAATGTATTACGAATTCTGTTGAAAATATGATTTTTTTCTCTGGATATTTAAATGTAACTAACATTTATAGAATTGTTAAAGAAAGTTAAGACTGTTATGTTTAGAAATTTTAGTGTTCTCCTGCAAATTATTTGTACTTAATGTGCACATACATAAGTAATACTGCGAATTTCTGCCACGCCAATAATCTACGTTTGCCATCTGCACGAATGTTTTGATATCAATGCCGACTAACTTTCCTTATAGGTTGAGAATCAAGGGGCGAAACGTTCAACTTCGGCGGATTCAACGCTTAATATTGTTTATGCATTGCCAAAAAATATAAAAGCATTAATTTAGTCATTATCTACTTAAGACGTGTGGAGCGTATTCCAGATCCGAGCTGGGTATCTTGTGTCTCAAGCAATTTCAGCGCCGGGCCGAGAGGTGCGAACGAGATAAAGTATACTATTAAAATATCTGCATGTATAGCTACACATATACCTACGAATGTGGGCTTTCAGTTTGAATAAATAGCATCCGAAATCGCAATGAGCTGAAGAGAATGTGCATGAACATATATACCCTGCCATTGAGCAATCTTAAGTATAGCTTTGTTATTGTTGTCTTGCGCAAGATAATGGCGAGAAGAACGCACGTCGTTCATATAAATATATAAAGATACATTTGTATCTGTAAATGCCGCAAAGAAGTGCTGCTGGCGCCAATACATATCAATTTATAACAAGCACACATACATACAGACATACATAAATACCAGTAATTTATATCCAAGCAGTTATTTTCAACGGCTTTGTACTTGTATCTGTTCAGCCGAGCGCATTGTACCGCCCATTATGTGCAACGGTGCTCCCACGAGAGTGATGTGGTTGACAATTTGGTTCGAGGTAAAGTTATCTCACAGATATCACTGCAGAATCTTCATATTAAATACTCGTTGGAGTCAGTGAGCATTTTACTGTGAATGTAAGGCTGTTTGTACTCTTAAGGAATTACTTAAAAGGAATATACATACATATGCTTGCATAGCTATATTTATGCGACATAGAGATATGTTTGCTCGAGTAGGCGTAACCTGCCAAAGCAACCCCAAATAATGTCATGCAAGTCATAAATGCGCTTATGAACATTTGACAGCTGTCGTAAGTGAACCAGTGATGTAGATTACAAATTGAGATTGGATCAAATGTATCATAACCAACGGGAGTGGAGTTAGAGCAAGGCAGTGTGGTTTATTTACACATTAATCCTTTTAATGGAACCAATGCAATTATTATGTCACAAATAATCGCTCGATTTCAAATAATTTAAAATATATAAATTTCTGATGGAAGCAGAAAGAAAGTTGCATTATTCTTTCAACAAACCGCCTAACCAGGCAAACTCAAAAGGCTTGCACCGGCATAGTGACGGCCATACCGGCCAACGAGCTAAAACACTCGACATGCTTTTGGACCGCGCAAAAAGCTGTCTTGAAGCAGAAGGAGATTATTTTGAATAAAATAAATTGCTTTTGCCCAAAAAACCATTTGTTCTGTTCTTTTTTTTTAGGCCTGTTTACTTTGGAACGCACCTTGTATATGAAAAAATCCATTACAATTCTTTATTAAGCTTCATATAATTATAATATTAAAACGCCTTTCCCAAACTTCGTGCACTGAAGGATCCACCATAAATTTTAGTTAGAAAAACAATCAATCAGAAATTATGCCACATTTATAAACTTCACATCACTGTTGCCACTGTGTAATAGGATAATAGTCCGTTTCGAATGAGGGAAAGATAATAACCACCCCTATTTCTTGTTTCCGTGGCGTTCTCTTCAGAGAGTTGCAACAATTTTCCAATATGGTAGCTAACGAATGGGTGTGCCTTAGCGGATTTACTCTCTGTGCTCGAATAAAACAACAACATCGAGCTGCTCTGATTGGTTGCAATGGTTGGCTTTGCTTAACCGAATGTCAGAAATGCTGTGCTCGAACTGGTTTTGTGTGGAGGATGGCAATATAAAGATGTCGTCCGGTATTAGAAGCCGTTTGACAGGTTTAACATATGAATGAAAGCAGGCGCTTTTATGGTGGCGCGTATGTATAGATGGTTGGCTGCGAGATGCCAGTGTTTGTAACGCCGCCAAAGAACAGATAAAACAGTTTCGAATTTCGAGTCAGAAGGGTTGGTTGACTGAAGATTTACGCGCAATTTTCTGGATTTAATTGAACATTCTTTCATTTTCTAAATTGAAACGCGCGTGTATGTAGACGGTGCTCAGTGGAGAATCAGTGAATTAACTGTGTCGTTTTATTGAGCGCGTAAGTGCGTGTGCTCTTGTTAATAAAGTGTAAGAGATTACCTGATTACCAGATTAGACCAATGCTGATTATTATATGAAAAAAGTGAATAATTACAACAAAATCAAAAATAACTCAGCTTTTGCTGATAAAAAGTTTTAAAATATAGAAACTGACTCAGTAAATAAGAAGTATACAGATTTTTAGTGTTCCAAGTACAAATAAAAACCGCCAAAATTCTGTCCTCATTGTGGAATGCGCCCACCCAGCTGGTCGGTGGATTGGATTCAAAAGGCGCCAAGCATCCAAAATTCAAAATAACAGTGGTCAGTACACCGAGTCCATCACCGACGTCGCCTCCACCAACACCACCCCCATTGTCGTTATCGTTGCCGTTGACATCACATAACGCAACCATTGCCATCAGTAATTCAGGTTTGCTTCATAATAACAACAGCGATATGGTTGAGACGACCACTCCGCCCAGTGGAGTTGCTGTGAAGCGTTATGCCGTCGGCATAGTTGGCTCGGGGAGTCCGCTCAGCGAGCACCAGCTTCAGCATCAACATTATCACCAGCAGCAACAACAACAACAACACCAGTTGCAGCAACAATTTCAACAACAGCCGTCTAACTTACAACATATGAGTCAAAGTCGTCAAAGCTCGCGATCTCCACCGTCAAGTACGCCAAATGCCGCATATTTGACCACCGCAATGCTTTTAAACTCGCAACAATGCGGTTACTTGGGCCAACGATTGCAATCGGTATTGCAACAACAACAACAAAATCAGTTGCAGCAACATCAACATCAACAGCATCAGCAATCGCAATCACAAACTCCCTCTTCCGACGATGGCTCGCAATCAGGCGCCACCATCATTGACGACGAGCGCCCACACAGACCAGCGGCTGGTACGGCTACAGCGGCGGCAGCAGCGGCTTCACTCTTTACAATTGACAGTATATTAGGTGGTTCAAGATCTACAGCCAATAGTAATATTATTAACAACAGCAACAACAAAACCAACAATAGTCATATAGTTATCGGTGGCACGAAACGTTCCGATTCCCCCGCCTCACCTAGTTCTAACTCGAGTTCAGCTGCAACAAGTCCTATACGGCCGCAAAGGGTTCCTGCCATGTTGCAGCATCCCGGCTTGCATTTAGGTCATCTAGCTGCAGCGGCAGCTAGCGGATTCGCCGCCTCTCCATCCGATTTTTTAGGTGAGTATATGAGCTGAGAATAATATTTACTAACTTTATGTTCAGAAATTTATAATCAGATTTGTGCATCTGTATTTGTTTTATACTAATACCACAAAAAAGTCATATGTAGATGAAGAGAAGAAGTAGAAGAAATAATTGTATGAAAGTGTTTTAGTTATTTTAACGAATATTGTATGTAGATTTGACTACTAACTGTAAGATACGACGTTTTACAAAATATTTACATCAGATTTTAAAACTTAAGAAGCAATATGCATCGATTTTTTTGATGAAGAGCACTTCTCCATCACTTTTATGAAGAAATTCAAATACTAGTCTACATTATGTTGAGCTTCTTGACCAATTCTGTATGTACCTGTAGCAGTACTAAGCTTGCAAGTTTTGTAGCCTCCGAGAATTCTTTTAATCCAACGCAGAATATATAGCCGCAGGAAACAATATGTATATTTGAGTGCGATTGTAAATATGAAAACGCTAGAGACATAAAAAGCTTTAGGTCTCAGCTCTCGTCTCTGCTCTGAGTAATGCGGTGATCAATTTACTACGCGTGTAAGTTTGCAGGCATATTTAAATATTCCTTTTAACAGACAACTCTTAAGTAACGCGCTTACAAATATCCTCCCCCCACCACCTCTCATGCCGCACAGCGCAAATTAGAGGGAGGAAAGTGTGAGCTTATAATATATTATGGCATTTGCTCTGGTTTACGGTATTTTTACAGCAACACTTGTACAGGCATTAGCGTACCTATGCAACATAATTCGAAACCTCTCCGTCCCGCTTTGCATTCGTAGTGAAAAGGATTTAAGGACTGAGTTAATAACACGTAAATATGCAATGAACCGCAAAAGATGATTTCAACGATTTTCTATGGGTAAGATGGAATGCTGCTGGGTAGCAGATTTACGTGGAATCGCTGAAGTTTAGAAAAAAAAATATTACGTTTTATATTATTGGCTCTTATGAAGGAATGAATTTATGAAGATGCCACAAATTGTTTTGCATGCTGCCACGAAGAAAGCGTATTAAAATTATCCAGTCAAGGACTTACGTTTACCCAGGCGAAAGAAGGCGTTGGATTTCACTTTTCAAATACAAAGTATGCTTACAACGGCTTACAATTTGAACCAACGCCAAATTATTCAAACGTTAAAAGTGAATGCATTTTCCGTTCAGATTTACATAAACGAACCAAAAAAAACTTTTAAATGTGCGCACAAATTTAATTGTAAAAAGTTTGGCGGAAAAAATTTGTACATAAATGTGAATGCACTTATGGCGATGCTTTTTCGTCGATTCTTTATCCTGCAACTTTTGACGAAAAATATCACGTTACATCGACAGAAGCATAAAAATCTCCACTTTTGTATATTTAAAGTTTCTTCAGTGCTCAAATTTCCTATGCCAGCTCATTTTTGCAACGCATATTTTAATTTGACTGACTACCCATTCCGTATTCATATGCATGCATGTAATATATTTTTCGTGCTTTCTCCTTGACTCTTCCGCAGTTGCTTACCCGAACTTCTATCCGAATTACATGCACGCCGCCGCGGTCGCTCATGTGGCTGCAGCGCAAATGCAGGCACATGTCAGCGGTCACGGTGCCGCGGCGGCCGCATTGGCAGCGCACACACATCCCCACCATGCGCATCACTTGCACCATCCGCATCACCCGCATCATCATGTGGCGCATCATTTGGGTCATGGGCCGCCCCCGAAGCGAAAGCGCCGTCATCGCACCATTTTCACCGAGGAGCAATTGGAGCAGCTGGAGGCGACTTTCGACAAGACACACTATCCCGATGTGGTATTACGTGAGCAGTTGGCGCTGAAAGTGGATCTTAAAGAGGAGCGCGTGGAGGTGAGTTTCAAACTTCTATATGCTCTAATTTTTTGCTTACGAAAACTAATAACTAATACTTTTCCACGCTGCTTACTCTACTCAATACTGAAATTGCTGAGTTTGAATTTTAGTAATTATTGCCCAGCTTTAGACTCGCCCAAATTTCAAAAAGTTTTTATAACTGACTACGAAATATTATTTATAGAGGCCTATTTGTGGATCAATACATTAAGATTTTGTCTTTGGCGGCTTTCTTTGTGGTGTATTGGATGCCAAGTCAGAACCAAACTCATTATTGTGGCTAAGATTGTTTCCAAATGGTCTTCTTTACTTCTCTTAAAAGAAACTGCCACATGCTTAATGTCCATATAGAATTAGATCTACACATAAATCATTCATTAGCACTTTTAGTATTTTGTACCAGATCTGTTCGCTCGAAAATGTCTCCTTTATACGTGAAGAAAAAAGCGGAATTGCTTTGATTTCATAATATTCAAAAAATTTCTAAACTGCCAAATATAAGCCCAAATTCCCAATCGAGCTAGCGATATGTATGTTAGTAAGCACTTAACTTTGAGAGGTTTGTCTGAATCCCCTCATTTAAATGCAGGGAAATAATTTCCGCCGAGGTTTGCTGATTTTTCGCCGCGAAACCAATTGAGTGCAGTCATTTGAGAAAATCACTCTGTTTATTTAGTTGTTCGCTTTAATTGAGAGGCTTCCGACCACGACAACAATTACAATAAAAACAATAATAAGAATAACAATGGCAAATAGCATGCCACAAAGGAGTCGATAGACGCCAAACGTTTACACGCATACACATACATTGCATATACATATATGTGTGTGTATATGTGCATAAATCTGCTCTCGAAATGTGGGAGTGAGCGGACGTAGGACGTGGCACATGGTAAAATGAAAATTATCATTTCACTTAATTTCAATAATGTCGGGATTGTTGGACTTGGCCGTAATTTACAGAGATCGCATTTTGATTTGCAATGTAAACAAAGTCCTTTGCCGGCTGTTGGACGTGGGACCTGGCAGATGGAGTGCCGAGGATGCACAGCATAACCGTCACACACACACACACACAGAAACACCCGAGTGCACCCATACGCCCGCTCTTTAATGCATGCTAATACAGGCGAAAACAAGCTGCGCGGAACACAAAAGTTGCCAAGCAGTCACACAGCGGCGGATAAGTGAGTGAATTGCGTGTGTAAGATGCGTTAAAAGCGAAAACCGACAGTGATACATACCAACAACATCATCTTGATGCGAACAAGCAAAGTAGCAAAAATTATACCCGCGGGGATAGCTTAACGCCGTGGCAGAACAGGCCATGCGGCTTGCAGGGCGTTCAACCACCCCTGGATGATGTGTTTATTTTAAAACCAAAACCGTAAAAATGTATGCAAACCTTCTGAGTTTTTGCTGTGAGCGCTGTTGTTATTATGCTCATTGTTACTCACCGCCAATTGTTGTTGTTATTTGAAGAAAATCCCACAAATGGATTTGGAATACAAATGAACGTGCAACACTCAACGTTTAGCCGTGTTGTTGTTGTGCTATTTGATAGATCCATTAATATAACGATTTGTCAACAAATTAACAAACATGGGTCGCCGAGTTGACAATTCAATTTGTATTATATAACATGAGATACTGTAAGTTTATAACACTGGCATGTGTGTGTGTGTGTACGCAATAATACATATCTACATATTTGTATTTGTTGATTGTGTGTTTAAATGGCATTTAAACACCATACGTTTTAACACCGACCAAATTTTGTGCGGGGTTCGCGGAGGGCTGTGACTCCGGCGTAAGCTCAGCGCTGCATTTGTAGGGATTTGCGCAGAGATTGTAAGCTTCGTTAACAACTAGTTAATGTTAGATAAGCAGTAGCATGCAGCCACAACTTCACACACACACACACATAGACACGCATACCAACGCATAAGCACACATTGTCGGTGAAAGGGTTTTGTGTGTGCATTTGTTTGGCTTGCACATTCGACTAACTTTTGCTCGCACTGATAAATAGCATGCCAGCAGAGCAGTGGTGGGGGTTTCCTTGACTTCGGTTGGCGTGTCAACACGTTTGTGGACATTTGTGCAGTAATTAGGCTTATTACCTTGAGTGTGGATAAGTTGTGCCAGTATTAGTTGCTTTGTTGTGTGTGTTGTTTATCTAATAGTAATCAGCATATCTACTCATATCTTGATGCGCACACACACTTATATATAAGCAAATGTGTTTGTATAGCATATGCTATTTAAGGATATGCTTAAGTAGACGCCAAAAGGCATTTTATCACTTTCAATTTGTTTTGTAAATTTTGATAGTGTGCGAGTAGTGGGGGTGTGCAGGCAACGGGTGTGGCCCGGAAATCTGTCAAGTGCGAAAGTAATGCCGCCGTTTAATGTTATTTGACCGCAGGCTAAGAGCTTTCGCATTAGCATTTACGGTGCTAGCTTTGTCACTTCGATTCCTTGCTTACAGCCTCGAAGAAGTGGCGGAGTGGGAGAGTGCACTAAAGTGGGTCGTTGTTTGATGAATGTGGCATCGGGATGCGAACTAGTGGTGCGAATGAGATCAAAGCTATTTTAGATGGCGATTACGTAAACCTGGGAACAAACTCAGAATTATTTTATATTTCCAATGATCGCTTACTTTCGAAAAAAAATAATTAAAGTCTTTGTAGATTACTTTGTCACGCTTCTACTCTAGATATTAGATTTCATGTCAGCAACACTTGGTGGTTTATCATTATCTCCAGTGAGGCGGCCGCTATTAGAAACAAGGGTTCCTAGAATTTTTATATTTTTTCGGTGGGTTATATGCTACTTATGGTATAATAGAAATACGACATCGAAGCATTTTTATGTCAACAAAAAGGTATGCGAAACTGCTTCTACTTATAAAATATGCGTATGTATGTTTGTATGTTTGTATAGTTGTAGAAGCTGTATGACTTGGCATTTTCTCACAGTCAATCTTCAAGTGTTAGCTACTGTTTGACTCCCTGCGCTGTCGAAGGGCTGCACAATACCACTAATCTCACAACTGTATTGTTTGCTTTGATCTTCGCGTTTGTGCTCTCTCATACACACATATGTACATACATGTAAGTATGTATGTGTTTAAGTACAAGTACGCAAATGCACACTCTTATGGGTGATCGTGAAGAAACCTTATTTAAATGAAAATAAATCATTTAACTGCTGCAAATTGATATTCCTCTTTCTATCCAATGGCTTTTTCACAATTTTTGTTGTTTTCTTTTTTTAATTATTATAGATGATTTTAGATATTATCACAAATTCAACTAATATTTGATCAGTTCGAGCCCACACAGTAGCACCAATATTTACAATATTTTTCACCTCCTTCACTATTCACTTGTTTATATGTATGTATATATGTATATGAGCCTATAATATACACACATACATACATATATACATATAGGCAATACGTATTTCGGTATTGAGTATTTAGGCATAGTTAAATATTTTTGTTTGTCAATGCGAAAGGCATTCCGATTGTCGAGGCTCGTTGGCTGAGAACAAATTGTGTTCACATTCACTCTTTCACTTTTTTCCAAAGACAAATATTTGCAAAGCGCTTCTCTTCGGCACAAACGAGCATGGAGCAGTAATAAGTTAACAACGATTCGACTGTTTTTTATGTTTTCAAGTCAACATTCAAATCACGCCAAACACTTGAACGACAGGATTAGTTGAATTTGAATTCTTATGCTTGATTGCCGACCGATGACTTTCGGATTTCACTTGTCTCTGGTGTTTTCTGTTTTCTGTGTGGCCACAGTGGAGCTGACATATAAATTATGTATGTGTATGCTGGCTTTTTAACGTTTGCTAATAAATCTCAATTACCTTTCGATCTATAACTGACTCAAAACAAAAACATTTTCGAAAATTGTATCTGGAAATACGTCTACCTTGCAAAGCAACCTAATCTCTTGATGACAAAAGAAGCAATCAACGCTAATAAGTATATTAGCGCTCACACAAATATACATACATACATACATCTATGGGAATCTGTACACACCAAAACCTACAGCAATACGATTAATTAACATATTAAAGTAAATGATGTTTTGTGAAGGTATTCACACAGACCTACAGCGATATATTAACTCAATGTCATATACATACATATGTATATACATATATTGTATATGTATGAAGCTTTACAGCTCTCATACATTCGTTTATACATACATATGTATGTATGGATGTATGAACGCGTAAATTACAGTAGCGCATACTTTAGGTCTTTCGAAGCTCTTGAAGTAATTGCTTATACAAGTACTCCAAATCATTTATAAACGCATATACGCACATACACACACACACAGATACAATCCTAAATGCACTTGTATTGAGTGAAGTCACTGCCTATGTGTGACTGCCGTTGCTACTGTTTAGCATAATTTTACTCAAGCAAAAGTGTTGCCACTTGAGCCGAACAGCAAAGAAAGAATCGGCCACGGACCAACAACAACAACAGAGGCATTTCAACCGTCCTTCCAAGCGTGAGGCAGCGAGGTGCTTGGCCAACGCTCGGGCAGGAGCTGCCAGCGGCACGAACGCTGATCACACATGTCGCGACTAGTGTGTGTAAAAAAGATTTGTGCGGCTGTATGCTGATTGGGGCCTAGGCAGTAGTGACACAATGCGCCATGGAATTGACATAAGTGGCAATAATTATTGAAAATCTCCCGTTTAAGTATGCAATGGAACAAATGGTTGGAGCAATGCACAACTACACAGATGGGTAACTTGCTGACAAAGGGGGTACACATACATATGTATGTACATGCATACATATGCGTATGGCTACCGCTTACGTTTGTCATTTAGCCACTCAATTTGCCTGACGTTGACAGCGAAAATGCCCAGTTAGTGAGTGGCCCGTTAGTGCCAAGTCATTGTGAAGCAGGCGTCGTTGCCATTGTGATGAGGAAATATGCAAATTGCTTTGGAGATTTTTCTTGAGATTGTTGAATATTTGCATATTTGTAGTTGTGCTTTTATGTGAATATGTGGAATTTTACGTTTTCTTATTTACTCATTTTGATTTCACAAATCATTATTATTTTAATTTAAACCTCAAGTATTTTAAAAGAATAAATCCAGAGTGGCGAGAGAAACAAAAATGCTCGCATAATTATCATATAAATGTATTAAATGTGTTTATATGTATGTGTAACGATGAAGGAATATGCTTAGCGAACGCTTTTTGACATGTATTAGTAATACGAGGTAGTATCCATTAACAGTTTTTGATAAGAGACAAATTGTAAATACTAAAATTTGGTTGAAGAAATTTAAAAATGGCATATATACGCAAATATATCAATATATACAAATATTTATCTAAATATGTACATTGGAGCGAGTTGGTTTACAGGAAACCAAATAAGCGGAATTTTTAGGGGTCCTAACAATTAGTTTGTCAGTTTTTGAGATATCCGAATGAAATTTAATACGTAGGTGCATTTTGATAATCTGTTGATCATTTGTCGGAATCAGTTAGATCGTACAACTATAGCATATATGTATGTATCTCCCATACAAGTGATTATTAAAATTGTTTAAGCTTTGCCTTGAAGTCGCAGGGTCGAAAGCGGTTTTATACCCATAGTCTCTTAGGCAAAGTTGTTCAGAATGATCCGTAAAACATTTCCCTCATACGTGCCTTTATAGAAAAAATCGATGATGTATATATGTATCTATGTGCATACATATGTACATACGTATGTACGCTTTGATGTATATATGTATGTACATACATAGTATATCTAATAAATAATTTTATGGCTCATGACTGGCATGGAATCGGCTTAAGGATACTGAAAATTGTTGTCACGTTTTTCGACTCAACGCTCTATTTTGTTTTAAAATATTTCTCCCACATAAAATAGGAAATTTTTAACTTAAGTGTAAATTTATGCACTCTGTCTGGAATGCTGGGAACACAAATAGCTAATACAATAACAACATTAACTCACTTTGTCAATGTTTTCCTATGGATTGCACTTGCCGGCGGATCGAATTTGAAAGTATAGTAAATGGCAAAGCTTGATTCGTGGCCTGTTAGTTAAACACTTGAGGGCATAATTTAAAGTTACTCCATAAAAATGTTTATGCGCTGCAAGGAAAACAAACGGCAACAGTCGAAACCTTAAATAACAGCAACTCCCCGAGGAGGCAGGTTAGAAGCACTCACGCATCCACTTGTTCAATGCTTCATACACACACGTCCAAAGACATGTATGTATGTATATTTTTCTAATCTTACATCCCATCGGAGTTGCAGAGCTTGTATGTGTGCGAGCGAGGGTGTATTTGTGAAATAGAGTGATCTAAATAAGCGAAATTATGAAAATAATAATTTCAGCTGCAAGTGGCATTTATTGTGAAACCGCAATGTGTGGCTCAAGTGCTTTAATAAAACGTAAACACGTTCATACACACATACGTACGCACGTTGGGCGCTCGAAATTGTTGGTGAGGGTGTTAACAGATCTGTCGCTTTAGTGGTGGTTTGTGCATAAAATATGAATGCTCCGTTATGTGTATGTGTGTGTATGTGCGAGAGTGTGAGAAACGCGCGTGTATGCTTTGTCCTTGCTGTGCGAGATTGAGGTTGTGGACACATTGCCGGCGGCCACTTGTTACGTTATTAAAATCAACGAAAATCTGCTGATTCCAGCTCATTGCCATTTAATTTCATTTAATTCATACAAAAATAAACAATATTTTAATTTGCGCCATAAAAGTAATGAAACAAGGAAATATGAGGGTTTTCACACAGTTGCATATGTTGTAGAAACATTTGTTGTAGAATAAATTCAATTTGTTGAATATAAATATTATATATGTATATACAGATGTTTACTGACATATGCCGAGTAAAAAAGTATTGAACAAACATTATTTTTGGTACAACAGCCGACATGGTGGTCCATTTACTTCAATTTCGGTGCTACTTCTTTTTATAATTGTGTGCACAAATACACCTTTTCGAGCGCAAACTTCAAAAAGATATCGCCCAAAACCTAAATGCGGCCAGAGAAAGCAATTGCTGCTAATTGTTGTCCTTTTGTCGGCCTACTTAAGCCTTGCTTAGTTGGCTTGAATAAGAAAAAAAAACAAGAAAAAAAGGAAAATTATAACAATAAACAAGTGGCATTAGTACGTACATACACATGTACATATACACACAACACACTTAATAGCAACGAAGTAAAAAACAAAATTTTCCGAAGTTGCCCCATAATGCTTAATAAGACACTCACACATACACAAATATACCATATACAATATGACAGTCTATTAAGATTGTGAAAAGATGATTGTGCACTTTGTTAAACATATTAATACCCTTTGTATCGGGACTACCTATCCACATTGAGCCGCAGTTGTGGAGAATGTTTCAATAGGCTGGCGCGTTTAGTCCTTTCAAAACACAAATAAACACACGCTCCTCAGACGATGACATGAATTGAAGATTTGGGGATAAGACGTGTATATGTATATATGTATATATGTACATATATATGTATATATATATATATATATATACATATAGTATATCTTTTATCTTGTATCGAAAACGTTTGCATTTGACAAGATTTATTTACAAAATTTGGTATATATTATTTTCTAAGATAATAATGTAATCTCCGAATAAAGTGTATATGTAAATGATCAGTATGTTGAACTATAACATATCTGCCTCATCAAACTGAATGTGTCGTATAATCAAGGGCTTTTTTAAGATATCGTTTTGACGATATTTTGCAAACGTCATGAGTTTTCTTCATAGAAATAATCGTTTGTCGGAATTGTTCCGATCGGACCACTATAACATATAGCTGCCATACAAACTGAACGATCGGAATCAAGTTCTTGTATCGAAAACTTTTGCATTTGACAAGATATATTTACAAAGTTTGGTATAGATTATTTTTTAAGATAATAATGTAATCTCCGAAGAAATTATTCAGATCGGTTAACTATAACATATAGCTGCCATACAAACTGAATGGGCTTGTATAGAAAACTTTCTCATTTGACGTGGCTTAAGATAATAATATAATCTCCGAAAAAATTGTTCAGATCGGATTACATTAGCATATAGCTTCCATATAAACTGAACACACAGTTAATAAAGGAAATGCACATATGAAGGGTATATTAGCTTCGGTGCAGCCGAAGTTAACGTTTTTTTCTTGTTTTAATTTTTTTTGATTTTTTCGAAAATCGATCTATCGTTAAAGGACATGTATAAAGCTGATCTGCGTATTTTCTGAAAAAGTTTAAAAATTCTGAATTTACATACATATGTAAATTTATTAATTTTACCTAGTGTCATTGCGGTAGTTTGAGTTTTCTACTTTTAATCACATCAATTTTGCAGTAAAGTTTTCTAGCGTTTTCAATCAGATGAAACCGTTTGAGCTCGGGTCTTGCGCCGAAGTAGCACAGTTGAAGAAGCATGTAAACATTTTTGTTGTCGTTTATTCGACGTCAGCTTCTAATTAGACCGTACTCCCTGTGTATTTGCGTGCAAGAGGCAGCAATAGTGCTGGCAAATTGCTATTCTCCATATAATTTTTGGGGGAAACTACTTGTTTGCGTCTGAATAGATGGTGGCATGACAGCTGCTGAGATTAGCCAAGCACAAAGTTGTGACAATTTGCAGCCAAAGCGGCAACGCACTGCAACCAACACTAGGCATCCAAAGCACAACCACAGTGTGCACACGAACTCAAACGCGCACACATACACATACACCTGTGCAACCTATGTAACCTGTCGACCTGACTTGTTTGCCTAAAATGCCGAAATATAGTCAAAACATTGGCAGTAATTTTTGCCTCGGCGTTGTTATTGTTGGTGGTTAGCTTTTTGCGCTGCACTCGTTAGATTGGAGGCAGTCATGTATGCATCTACGCTGTACTTGCAACATACATGCAAAGCCACATTCAAGTGAGTATATATGTACCCTCATCGCTGCAGCATCGGCAGCAACTTTAATCCATGGCGCCACTTTAGTTTGCACCGGATGCCATTTGGGGCAGAGCTGCTACCAATATGTGCTGATGTGGCTGAAATTGCCCCACGCCCGTGTGGGAGCTGTAACTAAGTTTGTTTTTCGGCCCAAAATCTCTAGGCTGAAAATCGACGAGGTGTCGAGAGGCAGTTTCACTGAATTTTTATTAAAACAACGTTTCTGTAAAATCGGCAAAAGTGCACGAGTGTCAGAGTTGGTTGGTGTATTCATGGTTAAGTGTGCATGTTGGCGTCGGTGAGCGTCGGTGAGCGTATGGTGATTATGTTTGTCTGTTTGCTTGTGGCCTAGGCACATACGTATGTAGGTGTGCATATGTGTTTGTACGTGTTCGTGTATCGCTATCGAATCCATTGGCTCGTTTTTTGTTGCTGTGTGTGGTTATTGTGCGACGGCGCAAGCTGCTTGCTTACTTTTTGCTGTGGCGAGTAGTTAATTAAAAATCAACCGCTGCTGGGTGTGTTTGTTTAATGGATTTCATGCACGTTGCCATTGCTGCCGCCACAGCCAACGCCAGTGTCAGCGGCGCCGACCCGCTTGGCCGCATCACCGCCTTTTCGCATACAAAACTTAGCGGCGCAGAGTATCAGCGATTTATACGCTTTAGAGTTGTAAAATCCGCCTATACACACGCACACATACATATACAGGCATATGAAAATTTGAATCACACACCGATATGTATGCACGCACGCTGCAACATACGAATGCTCGCACATACATACATATGTACATATGTAGATGGCAACGCTTGCGGCCATTTTGCTCACCATCACTTGCGGTGCGTATTTTGTTCTTAGGGAATTGAGCGCTCAAATTGAACCGTGCCGCAGCGCTGAAGCTCTGAGGTGGTCGTGTTGATTTTGCAGTTTTCGCTGTTAAGTGAATTGTTTAAAAATTCAAATAGCGCCGATGAAACGTGTGGAAAGCGCGGGAAAAATGGCGCAGCTTAAGGCAGGCGGCTCTAAAGCGATTGACTGAGTCAGCTGAGATTTTTCATGCTTGTCAAATCGCATCGAGGTATTGAGCTTTATGCAAATGGGCTTTCAGTGAGGAGAGCCATTAAAGAGAGTAATATCTGAAGATGTGTTGACTTCCGATATCTTAAATTGCTATGATTATTCTCTATAGAAACCGATAAGTATGTTTTATATAAAAGTTTACACAAACATTAAGCTCTACAATAATTTCCAGTATTTTTTCCTACGAGTCACATATAAATCATCCTATTTGTATGAAAATATGAAATTGTAAGTTAGAACACTCTGTATTTGCATATATAAGTATGTATGTATATAATAGCGTACATTTTTAATGCACTGTGCTGCACCCGCAACGCCCGTGGCTGCCATAAAGCGCTTAACATTCGTGTTTATTTAATTTGAAAAATTGAGTTTGGATATTTTGCACCACTAAGCCAACATTTTCATAACAATGGCCGCTTACCGCTATTCCAAAACACACTCACACACTTGGCCGCGCCAAACCGTACATGAGCCTCTGTATAAAAATATACGCATGTATGTACCATATGCGGAGAATTAAATATACTAACCCATAGAGGTGTTTAGATATACATACATATGTACATATGTGTAGTATGTGCACATGTTCTGTTTGTGTTACACGTGCTTACACATGTGTGTATGTATATTTACACCTATTTACTGACCAGAAGCTTGCGGTTATTAAAATTTTATTCTAGTCAAGCATTTTTTATTATAGCCGTCAATAGCACACAACCGTTACACAGTTACATACGTGTTGATGGCAGAAAGTGTAGCGACATGTTATGGCGAAAAAACAGCGAAAATTCTGTTGATTGGAAAAATTATGAGATTAGTTCGCGGCAGCCAACTGACCTTGCAACGCTGATCCATTTTAATATGCAATTATTACGGAGATTTTTTATATTCTATGTACTTATATATGTGTAAATATTGGTACATATGTGGAAGATTTACATATTTATGGCTTAGTCGTTTTATTGGCAGATTTTTAGTTTAGCACAGTTTAATTTGAAAAATCAACTGACTTTAAGTATTTAAATATTACCGCTTTTAATTAGCCGCAAATTTTATAATTAATATTTGCATATATATTTTTTGTGCGTGTTTATTTTATTTGTTTAACTTTGCACTATTTTATGGGAAATTAATGCGGACAAAGTACTTAATAATGTAATACATATAATTAAATTTTTTGCTGTTCGTGGCAAAATATTTACATAGTTAAGAAGCAAAATCCGCGAAAAATGTTTAAATGCAACATGGCGTTATATATAAAATAAAGGATATTCGCAAACTAGTCTGTTGGTAGTTGCATTGAGCAATGCGTGATTTATTATAACGGTACTGCCGCGAATGTGGAATATTATACATAATAAAAAGTAATTTTGGTAGTCGAAAAAGTCTTTTCGTATTTCTAATCAAACTTCAACTTAATTTTTTTTTTATTGACACTAATAAAGAAATAAACAAAAATGTACCATTTTGATCGACTACTTTTTGCCATTTTTCCGCTAGAGACAATATTCCATCAGTGTAAAACTTTCATCAGTGAAAATCGAAATTTTGAAATTTCCAGAACGAAGCGAGCGAACCATTGCTGTGCTAAACGAACTGATAGAGCATCGTCTCCGTAAACTTCACATTCTTCCCATTTTTGTACAAAAATTTCAAAACATAGCGGATTTATTCATTATTTTCACTAATTTTTGAACAGCTGTAACTTTTTTCAATTTCCTCCCAATTAATTTTTTTTTGGTTAAATGGGTGCTCACCTTTCCAACACAAAATGGTATGATACAATGTGATTGGTATCACTGGAGATATACGACTGCAACGACATCTATTGATAAAATACGAAAATACTTTTTCGACAACCAAATATATGAAAATATCTATATATGTACATATATACATCTGTGAAAACCAACAAAAAAGTCGCAAAATTTATATTTTTATATGGCTCTTGATGTCTCAAAAATCAACTTCGTCCAGTTTGTAGAAGTTTTCTAAGAGCATGCGTTGCAAGCAAAAAATCACCACCCTACCATTTCCAAAGCTCAAATGACCTGAGGGTCCATCGGTGCCCAACATTTATATGAATAAGTGTATCAGTTTGTGCTTGACTTAATTGTACATACATACATATGTATGTATATATGTATTTGGCAAATACTGCTCAAGTGATTTAATAAATCTGTGCCTCAAATTCACAATTTTTTCAATTCATTTAAATTGACAAATGCGAATTGACAGCGTGATTAAGACTTTTGAGAGTCTCCCGTCATTTTATATAATTTGTGGGTGAGACGCGCATGCAACCACACTACGTATTGTAAATATATGTATATACGTAGAACGGAATTGTAATATAACCACCACTATATAGACAACATACACACATACCGCCATACTGAAATGAATTCAATCGCTTTGATATCATCAAAGGTTGCCAAGGTGTCGACGGTATTCAGTTATATAGATATGCAGGGACATATGTATATACAAGTATATGTACGTTAACACAAGCATTCGCAACGACACGCCTGCGAGGTTGCAAATTGTACAATGGATAAGCGAAAAACTACTGGATTTAACGGTAAATGTCAAGTTTAATTAGTGATTAGAGCACTTTAAAAGAATCGTTATGGTTATTATATTTGTTTTTGCTTTTGTAAAGAAATCTTTTTGTTAGCAATAGTAAAGTTATTGCATTTTTTAAATTCCGCGCGAAGAAGGCTTATATTCTATGGAGGCTCAGTTAACTTTAGTGTGTTGTTTCCATAAAGTCACTCAGCTGCACTTTGATTTGGCATTTCCAAAAATTTATTTTGAAAATTTATTTTGTGAGCACAGAAATGCAGTTCTGCTGATAACAACAATAAACAAAAGTGACAACATCAATAACTATCAACAAGTAACATAAAAATAATAACAGCAGAGCGTCTCTTTTATTTTTCAATTAAAAGTTAGAAAAATACCTGCGAGCATTTTGTTGATTTTAAATTATTTTCTTTATTGTTTCGAACGTGAACAAGCATTAGGTTGTAAGGGTTGCGGTTGTGCCCGCCGAAATCAGAGAGCGTGGGACGAGCGGATACCCCGACAGATAACAACGAAAATGGTGGCAAGTAAAGGCTAAACACAGCATCGCTCAATTCACCAAACCGTAGCGTACACTACTACAAAGAAACTGCCAAAATAGACAATACTGCAATATTGTGTATGTATTAGTAGATAACTGTAGAAACGGTCAATGCGCCTGCAACCACCCACCAACGTTTAAGCGAAGTGAAGCTCCACCCACACAGCGGTAAACAGGAGATGGCTTAAGTTCTCTGGCAGCTGGTTATGGAGGAAGATACGCCAGCACCAATCGCCACCGACTGACAATTCTGCACTCTGATGTATCAATGGATGTATTTGTACTGTGTGTGTTTCACCCTTAAGTTATTTACACATCCCTGTTATGTTTAAACAAATACAAAAATACAAATATAATGAGAAAATGATTTATTTTTGAAAGGTAAACATGAAGAAAAGTTAATCCAAATTTCAGTGCTTGGAAATTAATTGAATGAGCAAACCTACTCGACATAAAAAGGCCCAGTTAAATGAGGCAAATCGGGCGGAAACTCATCCCCACGACACCCCTCACCTTGTGCCCTCCTCGAGTAGAGAGAGCAGAGTGAATTTTCATTTGCCATTTTCTTGAGCTTTTACTTTACTGTTGAGTTGTTTGCTTTTTTGTGCTTGTTTTTCTTGTGCGCTGCCTCCCGGTTGGCCTCTTGTATCGCTTTTGTGTCTTAATTAAAAGACCAATTTGCAACTTCCGCTTGAACGCTTCTAGAAAACTTCCTTCAACGCGGGCGGGTGCATTCGTATTAAGGAAAGCTCTACGTTGCGCATGGTAACTCATGCCCAGGAAGCAGAAAAGAATCCCGCGTAAACGTAAGAACCCAACTCAGCGCCAGCACTAAAGAATACCAGGAGGAAGGAGGCAGTGGCAAAAGCCAATGTAAGAAAAATTAATTACAATTATAATAAACCGCCTAATTAGGCGGGAAGCAAATGAAAGTATGCGAGAAGAAGCTCTAAAGAAAGAAAATTGTAATTTAAATATTACAAAAGTATTTCACGCGCGTAGAGCAGCGACGGCGCTGGCTGCTGGTGGCGGCAATGATGGGAACTGGGAGCAGCAAAAGGTCAAGCTTAGCTGGGCGTAAGCAGGAAATCTGAAGGCGCACACTTTAGCAACACTTCAAACAGCGCGAACTTGGAAATATGTATGCAACCATATACATACACACATACATACCTCGTATGAAAGGTGGTGCTGTGCGTCAGGGATTCAAAGATAAGGCGACGTGGTTGGAAGCCAAAACAGTGTTAGCGGTTCAGCAGGAAATGGAAATACATAAATACAGTAAACCCAGAAGAGGAAAATAAAATCTGTGTTGCTCTTAAAAATAATATTTTTTGTTCAACGCACATTTATGTCATGAATAGAACGCGAGCGTCACGCGGCATTTATGCATAACCGCCAGAGTTCACGTGATTTTTTTCATTTGCTGTTTTGCTTGCTTCCTTCTCCAACATTTGAAGTTTTTTTATTGAAATTTAATTTGAAAAACGGATGAAAGTGTTTTTGAAGCCATACGGATTCTTCAGCAGAATCGTTGTAATGCCATAAACAAATGCTGCCGTTATATATAAATATATATTTTATATAGATAGTATGTGGATGTACTTCAAATCAAGAAAAGCATAAAAAAGACATTTTTTGTTGGAGTATTTCATTTTTACATAAATGGAAATCTTTTGCCTTTTTCTCCGCGCGTTGCATATTTCTTTTCTTGTTGTAACTTCCGGAATTTTGGTCTTCTGTTTTATGAAATTCCATATGCTGCGTGCTTCGTTGCCATGCGGATATTATTTTCGTATTTATGCGCTTCAATAAAAGACATTCTTTTCATTCGAGCAGCCAGCCAAGTGCAGCCGTTGCTTTGGGTGTTGAGGTTTTCGTAAGCAAATTAAAATATTAAAACGTAAATATTACTACCACACATACATACAGTTATATATATATTTATATTAAGATATTCTACTTAAAAATCTAGCAAATGCTTAAAGATGGTATTGTTTTCTAAGGTTTTCCTTTTAATTTCTTTCCAGGTGTGGTTCAAAAATCGTCGCGCCAAGTGGCGTAAACAGAAGCGCGAGGAACAGGAGCGCCTGCGTAAGTTGCAGGAGGAGCAGTGCGGCGGCGCCAGCAACACGCCGGCAGGGGCCTCGGTCGCCTCGGGTATTGCCTCGGTGAACGCCAACGGCGCGGTAATGGCCGCTGTGGCGAATCTGAAATGTGCCGCCGAGGATTATGCCAGTCAACTTAGTCACCACATTAAAACCGATCCGAATAGCTATAACAGCGATGCGGATGAGTCATCCGACCTGGAGGTGGCATAAAACTCTGTTCACCAGTTATTTGTACATATGTAGATTTCCACATTAATTTTAAAATAGTCTGTACCAAATAATTTAGTTGATATCCTTTTGGACCAAAATAGTATTTGTAAAGTTTCAAATTTGTGCATTTAGACGTTCCTACACACCGGTGTATATACTTAGATAAAAGCAAAACTGTATGTGAGTAAGTGGCGCATTTGTTTTTTGTCCAAAAAATCAATTTTATAATATAAATTTTGAATAATTTTATAAAACGCGTGTGAATGTCCGTCGCTAATTATGTATTTACTATTGTATATATGTATGTATGTGGTGTGTATGTTTCGGTTGTTATTTTTATCAGTTATTATGTGTTTGTGTTTGTTATAGCGCCTTAAATTATACTAATAAATTTTGTAATGTAAATTATGCATTCAAATGTGAAAAAGTGTGTTGATGTGACTTTTATTTTTTGTAGTAAAGGAAAATTTGTAAAAGTAATTGTTTAGTAGATGAAGGGTGTGTGTGTTGCAACTTTTTTTTATTTTAAAGTGTTAAATTAAGTGAACAAATGTCTTAGCCCAAATATGCTTAGTAAATATAAATGGAATCAATAAATCATTAATTGTAAGCATTCATTGAATAATGTCGAACTTAATAAAAACTAATATTAATTATAGAAGATTTTGAATTTTAATTATACTTTGCTTGAAGACTCGTGCGCCAACACTTCCTAAACACGGAATACTACCCAAATCTTTTTATACCTAAAGCTCTTCAGGAGACAATGGAAAACATTTGGGGACATTTCTGAAACATTTGGGAACATTTCTGAAACGAAAAGTGTGCTCATAAATTTCATTAGATTGTCGGAGGTGTTTAAAACTTGTTTCCCTTCATTGAATGTTAGTTCCCACGATGGCGGCGCTCCCAAAACTCAGTCGATATCTGCAAAGTTACACTAAATGGCACGCTCAGAGCTGATGTTGTGCCAGTGGCGTTGTTGCTTTCACACCATATTTCTTATATTAATATATTATTCTTAGCATTGCATCACTATTTTCCGCCGACTTAGCTGTGCTGGCTCACCAGAAAGTTTTCCAACAATGATTTTCTTACAAATTTCGGCAACAGATTTTCGGCGAAGAATATCTCAGTAGATGGTTAAAAATATTTTCTGGGACCTTTAAATTGCACTAATTTAAATAATGTTTTATTGAATTTCTCATTAGTTCGAAAACAGGGGAGCAGTTGATTTTCATTTTAAGGACTCATATAATAAGATGTTATAGATAAATTAAAAAAAATAACATGCTGCTCGATGCTCTGCTCCCCTTCTGAGTTATACAACATGTATTCAATATTAAATGTATACAATATTAAGTGAATGAGAGTCTTCAAGAACAAAATGCAAACATTGAAGAATTTAAAGATTGGCGAGTAAAAGAACATTGGGGCCAACAACAATGGCGTGTGACACCAGAAGTAAATTTGATGTAGCTACTGAAAAGAAGCATCCATTTTACGGCAGCTGACCTGTCCTTTAACGTTTGTTGTCTTGCCTTTGCATTGTCACTGGCTATTCGAGTTGTTAAATGTTGATCTCATATCCTTTTTGCTATTGGAAGTTTTATAAATAACAATTTGCATTCGACTTGATTGTCAAAGGATGACCAACACATTGATGCATTTATACAATGGATACTCAGTGCTGCTGCTGATTTCTCTGGCATGTGATGCATCCTTACAAATATCAATTGTCCGATTTTATTAACAATTTGCAAGCCACACAAACACATATACGTATATTTTAATATTCAGCTTAAGGAGTAACCATATAATGCATTTCAATCAAAAATCATTCAATGTATGCATTTTCTATGCTGTCAGTGATGTGATGTGCTTGTGAGTAGGTCGAGGTGTGTTCTAAACTTTAACTAATATTCTTCTTGCCTGAAGGATCCAATTGTCAATTATTTTATGTTTTATTCTGATGATATACATGTCGCCGAAGTACGATAAAATTTTAAGTGGTATTCATTACTTACTTTGTCTGTAGCAGCTGTTAAGTTAGACGTGTTTTTAAGAGCTTGGCGATTTGGATTTGTTGAAATAAATGGATTAAAGAATTTTTTCTTCAATTCTTGGCTAAAATTAATACTGTAACGATGCCCCAGTCTCTATATTCGCCAGACCTGGCTCCGTGTGACTTTTTCATATTTCCAAAAATAAAGAGAGCCATAAAGGCCGTCGTTTTACAAGCAATTCTGAGAAAAAAGGGGAACCCTGAAAGAGCTAAAGGCTATACCAAAAATCGAGTTTGAGAAGTCTTTCGACGAAATGTTGACAAAAGTTCATAACATCTAATTGGGACTTTTTGAAGGCGGCAACGTTAAGGTAGACGAATAAATAAATATTTTTTCAAATAAACGAAAATTCACGTTATTCTTGGAACACACCTCATATACAAACATCCGCATATTAGAGAGTCATACTTACGGTAAGTATCAGGGGCGGATATACGGGAGAGTTTCCCCACAAAAGTTAAAAGTTATACATTATTTCCAGTGACCCACAAAAATCATCATGGAACCAGAAGAAGTAATTATATAGCTCCCCTCCCGCCCCAAAATTCTGCTCTGGATCCGCTTCTGGTATATATAGAGATAGATAAATAGCTGAAAGGAAAATGAGCTGTCCAAAATGGTAAGCATTGAAAGTAAGAAATCATTACAAAACCAAGGAAATCAGGAACTTTTAGGAAAATATCTGAAGGTATTTTCAGTTGGGAAGGACCCTTGTCGGCCATTTTGTAGCGGCACTTTTTGCACCCATTCTGTGAAAATCGTATAAGTATAAAAAACAGAAAATTACTGTCGTCCAGAATGAAAGCAGGGAGTTTTTTGATCTTGACAATTTAAAAATGAAAATGCCGAAATAAGTGAATAATGTTCTTAACAAATTCTATCTGAAAATACTTATATATTATGCACTACTATAAATCGTTATATAAAAAATTACGTGTCACGTTGTTTGTCCGCAATGGACTCCTAAACTACTGAACCGATTTTAGTAAATTTAGCACACTGTGTACAGTTTGAACCAACTTAGGAGATAGGATAGTAAAAACCATTCATAAATAAAAATACAGTGAAATCTCTATTAAATGGACGATGTATTAAGCGGGCAACTCTATTAACTAGACAGAATGGCAGAAAACCAGACATTGAGAATGCAGCCCTAAATTATGAACATATTCAAAATTAAATCTCAAGTACAATCCCTTGGATTTTTATACCTAGAAAAACGTTTTCGCCTTTAGTCGTAAATAAAGTTTTCACTGTATTGAATAGTTTATTATATGAATAATAGTATAAAATGTATACCACAGCAACACGTGGCCGGATCTAGTACTAATAGTAAGATAAATCTAGATTGAATAAAACGATACGAAAATCATTTTAAAACACCGTTATAATAGTAGTATGCACTGCATATCATTCATTCATTACTTAAGATTTGCTTTTTTGGTGATATCGGCGAATGAAAGAGTGACAACAAACCATAATCAAGCACGACAAAAGACAGCTGTCTTTATGTAAACAAACGCATGTCAATGCGCTGAAGTCTTCGCTTCAGTTGCCTTCCTGCATCTTATTACTGAGAAGCAATTGCAAGGCAGTCCTGGTGATCTAAAATATATCAAGAACATGTTCTCCACTTCGCTCCTTGATTTTTTCCCGGTCGAAGATCTTGGGTCGCATTTGCATTTGCATTTGCTTTTTGGTAATGTTTACATGGCTTCCTATCGAATTTCCATGTTGTTTGCCTATCTATTTGACAATTCTTTCTTTGTTTGGGTTTTCGCTTCCGAATGGCTTGTTGGCCAAATAAACCGCACTGCTTTGAGGGGAGCCACGCACAGTGACAATGAATGCCGAAGTCGATGCCCATTGGATGAATGAACGGTTGGAAGGCCGAATATGGGCAAGGGTGCCTGCTGGCAGTACTTCGGTGGTGGTAGAACATTGCTTTCACATTTCGAATTTCTCATTGTCGCTTTTGCTCCGCTCCCGTAGTTGCCGGTCGTGTTATTGTTGTCATGCATTTAATTGTGTGCGTTGGCTATTTGTCAACGTTAATAGTTCATGTAAAAATTTACAAATATTTGCAATCTATTAAAAGTTGATTTTTATGTAATTTGTCGATTTTTTCCTACGTTGAGGGAGGCCTTTGTTGAAATTTAATATGTGCGTGCTTTTCTGTGTGTGTGTGTCTGCGTATACTTTATTAAGCCGGGTATACGGTTTATTGTGGCCAAAGGTGCGTTTTCAACTGCATTTTTTTCATTTAAGCGATTTTTATGTATTTTTAATTAAACCCTTTTTCACATGATCGGCAGCAGTACATACATACATATGTATACACAGCTATATATATATATACATATATGTACTCGTATGTATATGTGTATGTGTGGCAATGTGAATACTCCCAACGACACCATGCATTTATATTTTTTAATTAGCGCGCTTAAATGTGGCAAAAAATTATTGAACAAACACAAATATGAATATTTCGTTAATTGCATCTTTCGCTTGAACACCTTTTGGTTGAGCCAAAGGATCCGCGAGTGTCCGCGCTGACGAATGTGGAGTCAACTGCTCTGCCGGGCCATGGCGTGCATATGTGCGAATGTGGATTGTTTTCACAAAAGTCACTTAAAATCATATATTTTCGTATATAGCTATGCCGGTACGCATGTACGTGGTTACATATCCGCGCAACGTTTGTATATACATATGTATATTTGTGCATACAAAGTACCACATGTACTGAAATGACGTTTTTTCTCGGCGAGTTCGAATACATTTGGAAATGCTGCACGCACATGTCGGTGAATGCATGCTTTTTCTTTTCATATGGTGTATTTAATATTTGCAATTCATTTTTCGCCTTTGATGGCTTTATTTATTGCGCGAAAAATGCAAATAACCCATTCGAAAAAAAATTCACGACCATTCTGTTTCGGTGAAATCCACATATACCAACTACAAATATACAAATGTACTACTATGAGCGAAAAATAGTAAGACTTTGTTCATAATTTTAAAATTCTTCACATATTCTTTAAAATCTATGTGTTCTCTCTCAAAGTAATTCCTCTTGGTCCCAATACCCTTGTGCCAACGTTTTTTCCAATCTTCGAAACAGTTGTTACAGTCAATTTCCCGAATAGTCTTCAACGCTCGTAGCGATTCACGTTTAATGTATTCAATTGACTCAAAACGGTTTCTCCGAAGCGGTCGTTTTAGTTTGCTTAAGAGCCAGAAATCACAAGAAGCTAAATCAGGCGAATACGGCAGATATGGCGCGATATTGGGTGAATCAATGCAGTATGCACGGTGCATTAACGTGGTGCAAAAACCAAGAGTTGTCGGTCCATAATTTCGGCCACTCTGTACGAATAGCTTCCCACACAGCATTCCTCGTCGAACGTTTGGTCGGTCGGAAGGAGTTCGAAGTGCACCACACCTCGATAATCGAAGGAAACTGTCAACAGACCCTTGATTTTTGATCTGCTTTGACGTGTTTTGTTCTGCTTCGGCTCACCTTTGCCACGATATTCGACCGTCAGATCGTCTGTTTCCGGGTCGTAAGCATAGATCCAAGACTCATCGCTAGTAATAATACTTTTTATGACATCTGGTAGTCGGAAAGCATTGTTTCATAGAGGTGAACGCAGAGATAAAGGCTACGGTGTTTTTGGTAAAAATTAAATGATTTTGGAACCAATCGTGCTTTCACTTTTCTAAGCCCCAAATGATCTTTAGTTTTTACTGATCCTTCCTATACTCCAACGATGCAGCAAGATCACTGACTGTTAATCGTCGATTCTCAAGCACCTACTCCTCTATTTCATTGACGTGTTGATCATTTGTTGATGTTGATGGCCGTCCTGGACGTGGTTCGTCGTCAACGCGTTCTCGACCCTCTTCGAATAATTTGTACCAATCAAAATCACTTGCTCGATCACTTAAGGTATTTTCCAATATTCTGAACGTTTCGGCACCAGAAATTTGATTTCGCACACAAAATTTAATAGAATTTTCTTTGTTGAATAATTTCACTTATCGTAAAAATCGTCGAATGAACTTTAGGTACTTCAGAAAGACAAGCGTATACTTAACACCAATGATTATTTTGAAGTGACATTTTGCGCAGATGCCACTGCAGTTATGCCAACCTAGAAAAAAATAATTCAACGAACGGATTTTCGCTCCAAATTTAAATTAAAAAGTCTTACTATTTTTTGCCCACAGTTCGGGTGTAAGGAAACGTTAAGCCTGTGCTTAACCAAGCATTTTGTACTATTGTGGACTCTGAGATATAGTGAAATGAGTGTGAGTTATGAATAATTTTGTTCATTAGGAGATGAATCAGTGCATATAAAACTAATAATTGAGGACAATTAAAATGTTAATAAGCCCTCCAACATTTCAATATCAAATTTTAAAGTAAATTTTCTAGTTGAGTTCAGAAATCATAAATGATGCAAATGTCTATTTGAAAGTAATGCTTCCTCTACCACTAGCTTTTCCTTACATCTAACTACATAAAAATAAGCTCTAGATATCAGGAATGGTTGGTTCTTTCTTACTTTCTTGAATAGTTAGTTTTTTCTTATAACCATATCATTTTGTAAAGAAAACCATATTAACATTCGTGCTTTACTGTAAAAGCCAGAAATGTATAATAATGTAACATCAGCGCTCTACTGTTAAATACCATACATGGAAGGATGCTGGCACGACAATGTATAAGCAAATCGCCTCTGTAAAATTCGCAAAAATAATTGTAGAAGATATTGAAGTTATTTAGATATTCTGCCAGAGAAAATATATATATTTTATTTAAGAGATTAGGCCGCCATAATTGGAATCTATAAAATATTTGATTTCTTTTAACGTTGTTAAAACAAGTAAATGTCGCCGATGGCAGATTTACATTAAAAATACACAAATCCTACTATTCAAGCGACAGTATGTATCAGCAGCTCTTATACGTATGTATATACACATGTGCGTATATGTGAGAACTGTTATAATCAAGGAACTTGATTTTGACTTCTGAGGTCTTAGTAGATTTATGAACATAAAAGAGACGCATTCTAAAGTACAGTAATGATGATAAAATGAAATATTTAGTAATGCACAGGGGAGTTCAAACTAATTTGAAATTTCATGACCAAAGGATGTAGTAGGCTATGCACTTTAGCTTTGCATATGACGAAAATAGGTGTTTTGTTTTAATTTTCTTTTTTGAAAATAGCTCAAAATTTAGTAGACAAAATTTTTATAGATTTTAGAATATGGTATCTCAATGCGTTCAACAATATTGGGTAGTCGAAAAAGTCTTTTCGTATTTCTCATCAAACTTCAATTTATTTATTTTTTTTATAATAATAAATATGTACCGTTTCGGTCGACTACTTTTTGCCATTTTGTCGCTAGAGACATTATTCCATCAGTGAAAATCGAAATTTCGAAATATCCAGAACGGAAGCGAGCGAACACGAACTGATATAGCATCGTCTCCGTAAACTCCACAAATTTCATTGATGGCTTGGGTGGCGTTCTTTCCAAATTAATTTTTTTTTTGTTAGTTGTTGTTTTTTTGGAGATATATGACTGCAACGACATCTATTGACAAAATACGAAAGGACTTTTTCGACTATCCAATATTATGCTTTAATATAATAGACATCCAATTAGGAGTCAACCTTTCTTGGATTAATCTATCTTTGAAGCAAATAAATTCCATTGACAACAATTGTAAGAATGTTACTTTCTTTCTGCTATAATATTTAGCAAGACTATTGTTGTACGACCATATTTTCGCTGAAGACTGAACATTTTCTATTACATGCATGCATAAGAGCAGTATGCACTGGCAAAATGGCTGGGTTAATATTTGATCATATAAAATTCAGTATATAATTTTTATTTGCATAAGTGATTTGGTATGTGCGCTTGTACTCGCCTGTTCGTTCATTTATATATGCACGTCAACTCGTTTTCCTTATTGGCTGTGATAAATTTTGTATTTTACAATCGACTAAAGCATGCAGCTTACCGCAGACGCAGTCAGTCTATGTAACACATAACGGTACATACATATATAGCTACATAAAATATCTCAAATACATGTACGCACGCGTTTATTATGGTTTTAATCTTCATACACCCTCAGGGTGGAGATTAAAAAATTAATTTGATTTCATATGCACCGACTGTTCGATTGCCGATCGCGTTGGTTGGGGAAACTATGCAAAGATTTTAGACAGTTCCGGTGCCGGGATACGATTAATGCCTGTGTGCAGAGAATGCATATATTTAACACGCACAACCTCTACGTATATATGTACATATGTATGTACATACATTATTATATGAGTATTGGAGAATTCTTTATTATTACGTTCGTTCGCATTCGAAATAATAGCTACCGTACACACACACATACCTACATATTATTATGCATAAGCCAGCGAGAAGTATTAATATATTACATATATTCATGCACAAATATGCATATGTTTACATGTGTGTATGAATATGAGTGAATTTATACGAAAAACTGATAATCAACAAAATGGCCGAAAGGACATATGTCCATATGTCAATATGTATGAGCGCGACACCAATTTGATAACACTGACTGCCTCTTTATCCAACTACCTAACCGACAGACGGATGACTGCCACTGTTCGGTGGAATTGTCGACTGTGGCAGCAATGGAACAATCAGCAAATGGGGATTATTACCCTTTTACATATGCTGCGTTTGTATGGGTGAGATGTGGATTTGCGCTTGTATATTCAATAGCATTCAGTTTGTAGTATATGTGCATGCATGTGTGTAGTCTATGCATGCACTGTACGTGTGTTTTGCAGTCAACGCAACATAAATCCCATCAAAGGCCAATTTGAATTCTCACCTCAGACAAAGTGCAACGCCACGACTCACGGAGCAGCTGAACACAAACCGCCAAGCGACGCACAACTGAACGACATTCGATGCCGTTGACAATGGCAGATGCCAAAAACAATGGGGTTTGACTGTTTAACTGGTGCACTAGTGCGAATCCAGCTTACAGCTCACGCTCATACTATTCGGTATTTGCTGCTCATTATTTCACTACACTTTCCCCGCAGCCTTTCTCCTATCGACCTCTGCTACCGGTCGACTTGCGAACACACCGCATTTCGGTTGTTTTGTCTGGCTTATTTTGCACTTTGTGACATGTAGAAGCCAGCGCGTGGGCTTAAGCCAAATAAGTCTAGTCTTAAGGAACGACCGCTGGCAGTAAAGGATCATCTTTGAGAACTGTTCTTATAGATATTCTTGAGAAGGGGGTGTAGACATGAATGAGACACTGCGAAAAGACGCACAGCAAGCGACAATTGTTTGAGTATCAATTTGTGGGTTAATTGAAATCCTGTTTGCTCGTAATGAGATAGGAGCAAAGCTACAAGTCGTCAATATATTGTATGCGATCCTTTGAAATGGCTTCTTAGCGCAGCGCATGCTTCATATTCTCACATAAGTAGACCATAAGACCACATAATACATGCTAACTAAGAAGGTACACCAAAGAATCCTCTCTTAGACGTTGAAGATTATAAATATACATATATTATTTTATAATAATTTCGGGAAAATGAGCGAGTGCCCTGTGGAAAAATCGAAGAAGCTGCTTAGTAGCGCTGCAATGCTTGTGATAAGAAGCAAAAACTTCCTCTTCTTAGGAGTTGGTATTACGTTGATATATGTATGTAAACCACGCTGGGGCACCGAAGCATGAATTTTGCGTCATTCGATCGAAAAGCAAAACCGCAGTGGCAATACACCGGGAAAAATTCAATGCAAGTCGAGAGAATAACGGTATAATGTGCAAAACATATGTTGGTATGCGTTAAATCTCTCGAAATAACCAAATTTCTCAAAGTGTATGAAACGCAAACCATTCACCTATTACCTAACTGGTTCACTTCTTTGTTGGACGGTGAATTTTACTATAAAACGGCTGGAAAATATTGACGGATTGGCAATTGGTACGCGGCTGAGAATGCGTCGTCACCTGAAAGTGTTTCTGCTGCTCGCACTCTTGGTCACTTATGTGACAGCAAAGAAGAAGGAAGAGAAAGAGGAGTCTTCCGAAGAGGAAGAAGAAGAGGGCGAGAAGTATCATAAGGAGGAGCACAAGGAGAAGAAGCATAAAGGAGACAAGGGTCATAAGGAGCATAAGGAATGGGAGGAGGATGAGAAGAAACACCACGAGGAGGAGGACCATGAACATAAATATGGGAATAAGGGTGGGAAGAAGAAGAAATACTATGATGAGGAAGAGGAATATGGTGAAAAGAAGGAGCATGGGGCGCATAAGAAGGGCGGTAAGCATCACCACAAGAAAAAACATAAGAAGGGCCACAAAGAATTGGAATACCACAAGAAATTCAATAAGGACGAGTATAAGAAAGAAAAGAAATTCTACGATGATGAACATAAAGCGGGACATCATAAGAAACACGGTAAGGATCACAAGCATGATTTAGAGGAGGAGGGTGGTCATAAAAAGGGTGAACACTATGAAGCCGGCAAAAAGAAGGAACACAAGAAACACAAAGAACACTATCAAAAGGGACATAAAGATGAAGATGAGAAGAAGTACAAGAAGAAGCACAAACATGGTGAACATCACGAGGAGCACGAGGAGTATGGCAAAAAAGGCGAAAAGAAGGCCAAACACAAGGAGGGTCACAAAAAAGAAAGCAAGAAAGAGAAAGAAAAGAAGAGCAAAAAGGAGGAAGAGAGCAAGCATTGAACGAGATAGAGTTTGGAGATTTGACGACAGCTCTAGTGCTTGAAAATAAAAGCGAGCGAGTATTTATGCAGAAGAAGATGTAGGAAACATAGAAATTGTGATCAAACCAAGAGGTAGCAAGCAGTTCTTCATTGGGTGCTTGTGGCTCAGTTGTTTAATAAAATGACAATATTCCTAAATAAAATATAAAAATAACTTCTTTCTAAATAAAAATGCTTTACTTTGATTATTTAGTTTCGTATGGCGAGAGTAAATTCTGAGATATAATAAAAAGTATTTGCTTGATTATCTTTCTTACTCTATAAAGCGAATAAAGTGAATAAAATTGTATATCAAATGTATTGATTTCTTCTTCTTCTTTACTAGCGTCGACACCACTTACGCGATTATAGCCGAGTTAATAACAGCGCGTCAGTCGTTTCTTCTTTTCGCAACGCGGCGTCAATTGGAAATGCTAAGCGAAGAAAGGTCCTTCTCCACCAGGTCTTTCCAACGGAGTCGAGGTCTTCCTCCTCCTCTGCTTCCCTCGGCGGGTGTTGCGTCGAACTGGAGTGTTTTCGTCCATTCTGACGACATGATCTAGCCAGCGCAGCCGCTGTGTCTTGATACGCTGAACTATGTCAATGCCGTCATATACCTCATACAGCTAATCGTTCCATCGAATGCAGAACCTTTCGCTCGAGAACTCCTAAGGCGGACTCATCAGTTGTTGTCATCGTCCATGCCTCTGCACCATATAGCAGGACGGGAATAATGAGTGACTTAAAGAGCTTGGCTTTTGTTTGTCGAGAGAGGACTTTACTTCTCAATTGCCTACTCAGTCCAAAGTAGCATTAATTTTATATTTTATCAGTGTTTTATATTGAATATATATAGATCATGTATCTATATATCTATGTATGTGTATAGTATGTATTTGCCTAAGCGGTTTTAAAAAGTGTTCCGAAGACTGCTCAACGAAAGTTTAGAGGAAGAAAAATGCAACAGTGTGTAAGGTGTGGTATAAGGCGCAGTGCACGCCTAGCAGTTATTTAAAGGTTTGTTGGAATGTACTTCAGCCGAGAGATATTCAGTATCGAAACTTCGAAGGAAAAATAAAATTGATCCATTGCCCAACTACAAAGAGCTGAAGTCTGCGCCATTGATGCAAGATGGACATAATAAGTGCACTAAATGCAGTTATGTACAGTTAATGAGTATGCATACACAGACATGTAATAAAGCAGACAAAACGTACGTCCAGCTTCCCTGAGCCATATTGCTGCACCGAAGGCACTGAGTATGCATTCATGCTCTCGTATGTGTGTATGTGTGATTGTAATGTCACTAAATATACATATGCATGTGTTGCATATGAAGTTTACCTCACTTTTTCCTGCTGAAGGCTATTGTTTGTTGTTGTTAATGATGTAATTACCTTTGTATTTGTTATTCGCTGGCGCATACATGCACACACGTGTAAGTAGCTCTTGCATTTTTACAGCATTTAGCTGATTTGTCGCCTGCTTTCCTGTTGTCTGGCGCTGTTGTTGTGGTTAATGTCCCGTTGTGCGCCGCCCGCTGGGTAGATGTGGTTGGCTGGCAATGAGTGCCCGTGTGTGTGCCATTGTGGCAAGGGCATGGACATAGATACATACAAACATATGTATATCAAAAAAATGTATGTACGAATGTAATGCGGATAGCCGGAAAATTACTCTACAAACATATACATTTTAGTGCCGTTTGTTTGTTTTCATTGCTTTCACATTTAGAATTAGGAACACGACGGTCGTGAATTAGAATTTAAAATTAGATAGATAACATACATATGTAAAAACAGTTACTACAAATGTTACTACAAATTCGATGAAGATCAAAAGAATGTTAGATAATTTAAATTTATGCTGAAGATTAAGTATTTTCGGCTTCAATTTAAGAAAGCGAATCGATATAGAAATCTGCAGAAATTAAAGAAGCCGTTGGTTATTGTAGTGCAGTGGTGGCGAGTTGACAGTCCTTGTCCGGATGATAATGCGGGTCCGTTCCGTTTACTTAGCCCGAAATTGTCGGCAGAAACTGAGATTTGTATAGTATTCTTTCAGGACTCAAGCAACGCCTTCAATTAAACCTTACATGTCTACAGTATTTAATTAGAGAATTGCCATTGCAGCACAGTAAAGCGTCGGCATTTGTATCTTATTTTTAAAGTTTTAAAGGTTTTTACCTCTCAGTATGTTTTGAATGAATTGGCGTTTAACCACCTGATTGACAGACACCCAAACTGGCAAGCTCCTAATCTCAGCTCAACAGCAGCTCACCGAATCTCCGTGCTAGCGTACAACACGACCATCCGTGCCAGCTGCTCTGATTGTCGCCTTTGCCTCCCAATTTGTGGATCAAATACAGTTTGTACTCGTTTAGTGGGAGGACAGGTTGGCCTTTTGTCACACTGTCAAGCCGCTGACGGCTTTCCTCCCTCCCCCTATCGGACCATTCGCATTTATAATTATTACCTCCTGCCCACGTTGCCCGGTTTGGCTGTGCAGAGTTTTTAGCCGCCACAAGTACAGTTACTTCATGGGTGGCTTTTTGAAGTAGGTGCGATTGAACTAAAAATACAAAAAGAAAATAAAAACATTTTAAGTGGAAAAAGATTTAAACATGCTGCACATGGAAGGAGAAGTAAGTTGAGTTAAGCTTTTTGTAGTATTTGGCGTCTAATAAGGTAAATGGAAATTATTCTAGCGGTCATTGTCAACGGTTGTTGAGAAATGTCCTTTTATTCCAGAACTGTTCCGATTAAACGTATTCAGAAGCGAATCTTTATTTTAGGTAGCAAAAAATTTAACATATGTTTTGTAGTTTATTAGTAAGGTACTAGTTTTTCCTTTTTGATAATTAATTATCTATCTCATTTAGTTACTTATTTATTTAATATTTAGCGTTAATTATTTTTTTGTGTCCGTTTACAGTCACCGAAATAACAAACTAAAAAATGGAATTTTGGGAAGTATACAAGCGATTTTTAAAGTGAGTGAGTTTGTATTAAATAAATAATCAAAAAAATATTTACCATCCTAAACCATCCATTCGTTTGTTGAGCGCACCAAAATTCAAACGATGCGGGAATACAATAAAGGGATATAAATAAAGAAACAACTTTCTAAAAAATCCCGAAATTTATGGTACAACACAAGAAATGGACGTCCGTCCGTCCTCCAAAGGGTCCAAACGATCGAAACGGCTAAATAAAGCGTTTGGAGTCAGTAAAAAAACATTTCCCCAGCAAATTTCCCTGCAACTAAATCTTGAAGTGTCCACCCGTCGAGTTCAGCAGATTTTAAAAGGAGTCAGTATGCCTGCCAAACGAGCGCCTCAGCCTAAGAAGTTGCTACCTCGGCACAAAACTGCAAGGATCATCATTGTGGGACGACGAGTGGAAAAAAGTGGTTTTTAGTGATGAAAAAAATTTAATTTAGATGGCCCCGACAGCAATGACAAAATTGGATCGATATCGACGACGGATTCGAGAAATTTCAAGGCTTTCAGACAGACAGACGACCAGTTTGTTTTGTAACGCATAAAATGAATTCTTTGACAACCAACGTCTCTTAAATAGATTTTTCGGAACTATTTGATGAGGACATGGATTTTTCAGATACACAATGCAACAATGGAGGAACAAAATGTTTATGGACTATATGGGGCCCCGCTTAAGTCCCGAATCTTTCGCAGTGGAAAAAAACCCACCCTTCGCTGAGTCCCTGACGAGGGCGCCGGACCCGGAGGGTTTATAAATAACACTTTCGAATAAGTTTGTTTTAATTTCTTTTTTCGTACCAATTGAATTTTTGAATTATTTTATTAAAAAAGTATTTTTGTTTTTAAATAATTTCGAAATTCCCATAACATAAAAAATAATCATATGAAATTTAAGATTTTTTTAAAGATAGTAATATTTTTTAAAGATAGTAATATTAATATAGATAATAATTAATATATTGATAAGTTAGTAGTATTAATTAATTATTTGTGGCGAAAAAATTTTAGATTTTTTTTTGATAATTAATTTTAATTAAATTGTTTTTAGTGTCTTTTGAAAGATGATGATCACAAAAACAAATTCCCCAAGTTGTTGGGCGGCCCTTTTTTTCCCCTGCTATATTAATTAAATTTTATTAATAAAATTTTAAAATTTGGCTGTTTTATTTCAAAACGTGGATTTTTTTTTAACTCGGCATAATATAATCGCCGGTGTCTACGCCAATTAAGAAGAAGAAGATTTTTTTTATTTTAGCGGCGAAAAATTTAGTTTAGTTTAGTTTATTAATTTTGTAATTAATTTTTTGTAATTAATTTAAAAAAAAAATAAATAAAAAAAATTAAAAAATTAATTTATTCTTGATGATCGATTTATTTAATATGAAATATTTTTTCGTACCAAGAATTTTTGAATTATTAATTTATTAAATAAGTAGAATTTTTGTTTTTGTGTAATTTCGATTAATAAACATAAAATAATCATATGAAATTTAAAGATAAAGATTTTCCAAAACATTATTATTATTTATTTATTTATTTATATTTATCTTTTATTTTTAGGTGGCGAAAAAATTTTAGATAGTGTTGGAAAAAACTTTTCTTTCTTTTTCTTTTTTTCTTTTTGATAATTAACTTTTTATTAAATAACTTATTTAATTTATTTACCACGCACACGGTGAACTTTATCGCCAACGCCCCTGGTCCTGAAAGCCCCAGGTGTGAACTAACTCGCAAAATTAGTTTGATCCCCCCCGGCCCCATACCCCCCCAACTGTAGTGAAACAAAAGGGGGGGGGACATGGTGAAAACGGGTGGTGGGGGTACTTTTTATCCTTGTCATGAATCTTGTTACATGAATCACACCGTTATTATTTGATTCCCGTTTTTGTGCAAAATGGCCGCCAAAAGTATTTACCCTCGCCCCCCCCACCCCCCCCCACGCTTTTTTTTTTTTTCAAAGCTTTTTTTGGATTTTTTTTTCTAATTTTATTTCAAAATTTTTTTAGTGCCAGTTTTTGAGTAGGGTATATATATATACTAATTTTGTCTTTTTTGTAATTAATTTAAAAAAATAAATAAATAAAAAAAAATTAAAAAAATAATAATAATTTTTAGGCATTAATTATTTCCTTATCTTGATAATTTTGTCTGGACACTGCTAAGTAGCCAAGTTAAACACCATTTTTGTACCGAAAAGCTATTACAATTTTTGAACTGCCTTATCAGCATGCTCAGCTGTGGTTTTGACGGTCTCTACAGTGTCCAGTGCATTTTGTTTACAAACAATTTTAATATTGATAATTTTTAAGAATGTAATATAAAAATGATATTTATTTTATCTAGAAATGATTTAAAACAATTAATTCTGTTTCTTCTTAGGGCGGACTATTGGAAGTCGAATGAGCGTAAATACTGCGACTTTTGCAAATGTTGGATTAGCGACAACAAAGCGGTTAGTAAAATGATTTGTGCAATAAATTATTATTTTTAAAAATGTACTTAATTTTAGAGCATTGCTTTCCACGAAAGTGGGAAGCGACACAAAATGAACGTCGCCAAGCGCATTACGGACATTAGTCGGAGTAGCGAGAAGGCGGAAAGGGAGAAGCAAAAGATGGATGCCGAAATCCGAAAAATGGAGGAAGCGGCAATGCGTTCATATGCGCAGGATATACATGCAAGCGGAGATTTTACAGCGCGAAGCATAAACGCCGTGCTGGATGCAAGCGTGGGCACTGTGACCGCTTCTACATCAACATCAGCTAAGGTCCGTGCAAAACAAGTGGATCCCGTAAGACTTCCCGGCAATTCTGATGATGAAGACGATGAGGGCAGAACTGTTAGGGTACAAAAAGTTATGCCGGAGAGTGTACCGAATGCATCGCTTTGGGTTGAGGGTGTTTCTGATGAAGGCTACACATATTATTGGAATGTGAAAACAAATGAATCCGTTTGGGAAGCACCGAAAGAAGGCTATCTCTCTTATGCCGAATATCAACGTATAAATGAATTGGCTGTGAAAAAGCAAGAATTGGAAGATGCAAGTGAGGCGAAAAAGTTTCGCGAGAATGTTAATGAGGAAGTAGCCCGCTATAATCGAGAGCGTTTGAAAATGTTCAGAAAACCAGAAACTCCACAAGAAGCTCAAAAGCGACGTGAAGAAAAACAAGCTTACAAAACGGAGGAAGAGGCCAGCGCTCAAACGATTGGTGAATGGCAAGTGGTGGAACAAAAGTAAGTTCCTAAATCAAATAAAAAGACATTGAAAAATACTAACTTTTCTATGCAGAGCTAAACGTTGTTGACAATAAACTTATATCTTTCCAGACCACCTCCTGTACCTATAGATTTGGAGCTACCCAAAGTTGATAACTTTTATATTCCACCGGTGGTGTCCAATGTACCATCGGAGCCACCAGTGAAGCGCTTCAAAGAGAAGGTCATTGAAACCTTGGATCCAACAACTGTAAATGACGTGCCAACTTCTTTCAAGAAACGAAAATTTGCAGCAAAAGCCAACCAACGTCAACGGCTCGACGTGGATTAACTTTTCCTTAGTTTAAATTTAATTAATTAAGAAATATAAAATTCTATCGACTTGTACCCGTAAATAGTATGTCGAACATGCATTTCGACGTCAAATATTCTAAACTGTAGGCGTAATTGTTTACCGATTATTAAAATCAACATATGCAACATGTCAGACACATTTATTTGCTTGTAAATAACGGAATTATCGTCAGCGTCTGGTGAATCATGAGTTGTGTCCTCTGCAAGCGGCTGTAATTATTTGGTCTGTAAATAACATATTTTCAGGTTCATGTGTGTATGTATATATATATATATATATATTGTATGTATGTGTCTTTACAAATATACACACAATTTTCTAGGATTTGATTTTTAGAACAATAATGCAAACATATTTACATTTGGTTTAACTTTGGGTGTATTCCTTTTCCTTCTCGTTTATAAAGCTATATAAAACAATTAATTGTCTCAACCACAGCAATCACAGTTTCAAATTAGTCAGCAAATGGAGATTTAAGCGTACAATAGGTGTAAGCATGTATAAGTTTGTCTATATTCTTTTAATGATAAACCACTTTTTTCATTTCAAATCAGAAAAAATGAGAAAAAATTGTCTTTTTCCCGGAAAATTGTATGCGCACGTGCGTCCCACATTCATCCGTTGATTTTGGTAAACACATTTCAGACACCCACCTGCTGCCCAGAAAGTTGATCAAAACAAATATCGATATCTGCATTAAAGCGAAAGATCTTTTCGTGACTGATCTGCTTCCGAATAATTGTTTATTATTTCGTGTTGTGAATTCGGACTACACCAAATGTACGCGGGAATATCAAAGATACGGTCCACACATACATATGTACAAATGAATGCCCATGTGTACCCGAATATTTAATTACACCACCGTTAAGTGTTTTGTTGTAATATTTAGTTGCAACATTTGCCAAAAGATGATTAAATGGTACATATGTATATTATGTGTGTATGTACTTCCAACATAGAACCTTGTGACGATGATGTAATAATTGAGTCCAAACATAAATTCGTTTCAATTTCAAACTTTTATTACTCGTACATAATTATGTCTGCAGGTTTGTTTATACATACATATGTATGTATGTTTGTATGTGTGCCTTGGGTCTTAACACCTTCTGCTATCAGTTAGTGTCACTAAATACTTTCCACGCCTTCGTTTATCTCGTCCGGGATATGCTAGCCGCCTTTTATGTGCCTAAGTATTAATTGAAATTTATTGTTTATTAATTGTAAACTCTTATCTAATCAAGAATTCTACTCTTCTCACTGAGCTAAATGTCCACAACATTCCAAACGAATCTCGCTTGTGTACCACATGTGACTATATCTACCTCTGTATGTATGTAGGTGTATCTGCTCGGTGGCAAAGTACAATTTTTAAATTAAAAACGCGCTTAACATATTTTACGTTATCAGGAATATATTTATATATGTACACATACATATGTATTAATTAAAATATTTTTAACCGTGAACGATGCAAAATATTTTTGTTGCCAGAAAAATCACGGAGGCATGACAGTAAACATGTCCCATCGTTATGCTTTATCATCATATGTATGTATGTACAATGTATTACATTTTAGGCACATTTGCATGTACATATGTACGCCCCTTACTTCTTTCATGTATGTACGCCGATTATTACCAAATGTTCCGCCAGAATCGGGAAGGACCTCTCCGAGCCGTTCGATACCAAAACGAAGTTTTAGACAAGGCGACTCCCTATTTCAATCTACTTTTGGCGACAATATTTGGGGCTGCAGAACTAAATAGAGAAAATACGATCTTATATAAGAATGTACAGCTACTGGCGTCCGCCGATCATCATTGGCCTTAACAACCGCGCCGTTAGTTGTGTTTTCTTCAGAATGGATAGGGCAGCGAAGGAAATCGGTCTGGTGGTGAACGAGTGCAAGACGAAATATCTCCTGTCATTAAACAAACAGTCGTTACACTCGCGACTTGGCTCCCACGTCACTGTTGACAGTCATAACTTCGAAGTCGTAAATAATTTCGTATATCTTGGAACCTCTATTAACAGCAACAACAATGTCAGCCTTGAAACCCAACGCAGAATAACTCTTGCCAACAGATTCTACTTCGGACTAAGTAGGCAATTGATAACTAAAGTCCTCTCTCGACGAACAAAGACCAAGCTCTATAAATCAATCATTATTCCCGTCCTGCTATATGGTGCAGAGGCATGTACGATGACACAATCTGATGATTCGACGTTACGAGTTTTCGAGAGAAAGGTTCTCCGGAAGATTTATGGTCCTTTGCGCATTGGCCACGACGAATATCGAATTCGATGGAACGATGAGCTGTATGAGATATATGACCACATTGACATAGTTAAGCGGATTAAAAATAAGCGGCTACTCATGTCGTCCGAATGGATGAAAACACTCCAGCCCTGAAAGTATTCAACGCATGTACCCACGGGGGGAAGCAGAGGAAAAAGAACACCTCCACTCCGTTGGAAAGACCAGGTGGAGAAGGACCTGGCTTCGCTTGGAATCTCCAACGGCGCCAAGCAAGGAAAAGGAGAACGACTGGTGCGCTGTAGTAAACTCAGCTATAACCGCGTAAACAGTGTCTAGACTAATAAAGAAGAAGTATAATTATGATGAAATTCCCTGCCAGTCCCAGCTAAGTGGTACAAAATTTAGAAAAGATGATTATTTAAAGTGGATGAACATGAATTTATACAGCTTTTTATGAATTTCATTCTAAACTGTTCCATTGTGGGATATGTGACACTCACACCTTCTCTAATCAGACTTTTCCATTTGCCAGGGTTTGAAAAATAAGCATGAAGTCAACGCTACAAGTTTGTAGTAATTCGAAGCTATTACCAGCTTAAAATTTGCCAGTTACTCTATAGAAGAGAACAGGAACGAGAAATAGGTGAATTGGTTGCTCGACTGGATCTGAGTCAATTCGTACCGGTGCATTCCTCAGTAGTGTACACAGATCTGAGACAATACATAAGTGCGTCTGTATGGCAAACAAATAAGTGTGCCCACCATTCTACCCATGCACGAATATGTGTGTGTGTGCGCATTCCAATACTAATTAAGTTCATTAGAAATTCCGAAACAAGTGAATGATTAATTTAGACAGCCAAAGGCTGAAACGAAAATCGATGTGATTATCTCATTAAGATCACAGCTTGTGGTTTGCGGCGGGGGAGCACCCACCCGCGCGCCACTCCCGCAGTTTAGGCATGCAAATGACCGCAAATCGAGAAAATCGAGACAACGAAAAAATAAACACTCACAGCACATCAAATATAAAAGAATAAAACTAAAAGAAAATCGTCTTGAAAATACGCGCAGTGCGAGCGGACAGCGGGTAAACAAAGCTTATGGGCAGAAAGAAACGACATCCAGACAGACTGGCAGACAGGCAGCTGGGCGCATACAAATTGCGAAGTGAAACAACTACGTTGGCAAACAGTTATATATCTAAAAAGATTCGAGTCAAAAGAAGTTTGTTGGTGAGCTCATGAAATGCAAAAGGTCGAAGAAGACGATGGAGTGCAATAAAATTGCAAAGCAATATAAAATATTTCATAAAATAGATATGGGGACTTTTGTGGAGGTTCTTGGTCATATAATAGTCTGGGTTCGTAGAACCGGCTGCCAACCTAATGAGTTACAACTTGATGGAAGTGGAATTATACTTAGTAGACCTTCCGAAGGTTTAAGGTGTGGAATCAATGACCAGGGACCTTTCTGAAGCGTTTTCAAAAAAGTTTATGGCACCCTTAAGTATGTGTATACGGTGTAGCATAAAGAAATAACAAATAAAATACAGGGTTTGCCCGGAAATTAATAACACTCATTTTCTTCCGCCGCGTCTGTACTTCGGAGCTTGCGCGCACCGACTGGATTAAATTCTGTGTGAAACTCGGTAAATCTGCGAGAGAGACATTTGATATGATCAAGCGGGTGTACCCAAATGTTGCTTTAGCAAGAAGTGGTGTATTTCGGTAGCACCAACCCTTTTTGGAGGGGTCGTAAAAAACGGTGCTCATTGTATTTTTTGTCATCAATCCACCATGAATTTGTTCCTCTGTCAACGCCAAGTTTTACGAAGAAGTCCTTAAGAGACTCAAACGATGGGTCAATCGGTTCCGACAAGACATCGCAGCCGATTGGAAATTGCACCACGACAACGCCCCGTCTCACACTGCCTTTCTTGTGAACAGCTACCTAATCAAGGTCGGCACCACAATGCTTCCGCAGCCGGCATACAGCCTAGATGTGGCCCCCTGGACCACAGGTTGTTTCCTTGCCTGAAAAAACCAATGAAAGGCAAGCATTTTGAGACGAAAGAGGGGATCCAAGCAGCATGCACTTCGGCTATTTCGGAGAATGCCATCCGTGATGCCTTCAATGCTTGGAAATCGCGCTGGCAGCCCTGCCTCGACGCAGAAGGAGCCTATTTTGAAAGTTTTTAAAGAATTGTAGCGATTGGTTCAATAAATTTTTTTAAATCGACTCAGTCCTATTACTTTCCGGACAAACCCTGTAAATATGTTCTTTATATATACTATTTACTTTGCATAGATCAATTTGCACAATGCAGGGTGCATCGCATGGCATGCAGTGGTCACAAAATCGAAGGTCAAAGTTCGAAAATTTCAGATTAAAGTTCAACTTCTCAAATTTACTGCTTTCTTAGAGATAGTTATTAAACCCTGTATACATATGTACATACACATGACTCAACGAAAAGGCAAAAAGCTCCGTTGCTAAAAAGGACTGCTGGGTGTTTCTTGTTTTTTAGTATTTATAGATAATTTTAAATTTTAAAGAATTAGGTAACTTTTGTCAATTATAAACAAAATTTTCTAAACAAAGTAGACGCAATTACTGAAATACTAAAGAGTTCTCTTCATATTTAATATTCGCACACTGCTTAGAGTGATCTTTAAAGATATGCGACCAAGTACAAGTTTGTTGCACGGAGGTTAAATGAAATTTTTATTAAAAGCTCAAGATCAAAGCGTTTCGATTGTAACCAAAGCACTTAAGGCTTTGGAAATATAAAGAAATTTATTTAATTTCAAGAATAGATGTGTTATTAAGGGCGTACTCTAGGCTACTCGCACTCATTCTTCTAAACAATTTATGCTGTTAATAATCATATGAATGCTTACTTAAAGTGAGTCATTTTTGGAAGGCAACGGGTTTTTAAACAATTTCGAAATAGCACGAATTGTTTTTTGATCTCCCCATTTTGCCATGTTTGCCAATTCTTTTATTTTAGCCAAAGGGATGAGTGCGTCAACATGCCTTACACTTGCGCTACAAATATAGCACACGCATACATACATACACACCCATATTGGTATATATGCATGAGCGCAAACGTTGCGATATTTATGTGAACACATTTAATATTTAGTTGTAGTATTGTGGTACAAATGTTTATGGCATTTTAATTTATGATTTTTTTGCAGCTGTTGACGTTCTGAATTTCGCTGTGCTTCTTCTTCTTCTTATTCTACGTCTTTTTTTTTTGTTATTGTTTCACAGAGGTGCTGCAATTTGTTGTAGCTAAGCGACATGATTTTTACGAAACATCTCACCTTGAAAATGTGTCGTAACATTTATGATTATTAAATGTTTTCCTAAAATCAGAGACATCTCTATTATAAATGACTGCTGGCAATATTAAATTTGCTTCATCTGCGAAGGTGTATTTGAAGACACACGTATGTACACCTTTCTGCACCTACATCGCAATAATATGTAAGAATTTCGGAAGAAAATACGATTTTTAGATTGGAAGGCACTGATTTTTATCATAAATGAAAGGTGCTAAAGTTTTGGATTCATTTGATGGACGGTTTGGATGTGATGGTCAAACGCCAGCGGCTGTGTTGTTGCTGTTGTAGCGGCAGAAAATATCCTTGAAGTAATTTGGAGGAATGCTGCCGATTTAACAGTCTTTGGCCGGTTAAAAATACGGGTCCGCTCCCTTTACGTAGATCCGACTGTTGTGGGAACGGATCCGACGATTTCAGTGTTTATTGCAAATCAAATAAATACATTTAAGCCATTGTGTAATAAAAAGTAGAAAGTAATAAAATAAAAGAGCCTCCTTCATTTTATCGCCATAAACATCAAATTATAATTAAAAAACGCGTTTACTAAACAATTAAAAAGCAATGATCCGCAGAAATGTAAATAAAAAATGTTCTCTAATAAAAGAAAATTTCTCAATAATTAACACAGCAAGCGAACATATAAGCGCATACGTACCCATATACACACACACTCACTCACACCGGCCATTCATTTCGCTCAATTCGCCCACGCGCTCCGACAACTACGGCCGCTTCCACCGGCCAAGCGCCTCGTCTGTCCGACCCACTGGATTTTTATGAATGAAAAGCTACCAACGCTGCAGTGGGACGAAGCGCCGAGTGCGGGTGAGCGACGTGGGAGCAATGTTCGCTCGCACTAGACGGCAGGCAATGGACGAGCTGAACTGGTCGTACGTAAAAGCGCTCGTGTAAACGAATGGCACGCATCCGGCGCAGAAAGGCAGTGGTGGTGGAGGAGAGGGTGCACCAAAACACGTGGAGCCGCACTGCAGGCAACATCGAACATGTTGCAAGCCAAAGGGCGAACGCAGCAGGCGAGCAATGTAACGCAAACATTGTAACGGTTAAAAAGCTTCGCAAAAATGGTAGCGATACACTGAATTGTCTGGCAGCCAACAAACAGTTCGTTGTGGAAGTTGCGGCGCTGTGGATGTGCGACCAGTAACGAAGAGGCACCTCGACGCGGCTCGGCCATTTACTATCTAATCGTTGGTGCTCGTTGGCTCATAAAATTTGGCGTACGCGCGCGACACGGCGGCCAAGTGCTCGAAAGACACGGACAGGAAGAAAGAGTGACGACTGGTTTCTTCAGTTTAAACAAACAATTAGTCGAATACGTGAATGGGTGTGGGTCCTAAGTGGGGAGAGTGCTGCTGAGTGAAAAAATCGGCATTTTTAAAATAGAAAATGAATGTGACATTTGGTTTGCCGCTTAAAGTATTCAAATAAGGCAGTGATGCACTTCACTCAAAACAAAAAAAAATCGAAAATTGTATGAAAAACATTGAAAAGTGATATAAATCTAATAAAGTGTAATACATACATACAAATATATGCTTACATATGTATATATATATTCTTAAAATTATATATTTATAAAAATTATACTCTGACAAAAAGTTATTAGTTAATTAGTAAGTGATTACGGTAAAAAGTGTTGGAGGCAACAAAGAGTCAGGTAAATACAGGATTGAATAAAACATAAATATGCTTGAAATAAAAAAAATTAAATATTTACATGATGTTGTGTGCATATTTTATTACGAAACTATTTGTCGTTCAAATTTATTTATTTTTAATGCGCACTTTTGTGTTGTATTATGACCGATTGAGGTCTTGTACAAATATTACCCGCCTTTGTATTGAGCATGAGAAAAATATTTGCCATAAAAAACGCTTTTGAAAGCAGCAAAGGCCATTGGTGCGACCAGTTCATTGCCAAAAATTTGTTGTCATCACATTTTGGCCGCATTGGTGACATGCAAAGAATTGCGACCGCAGCACTGCGGCGAACTGAAGTTGTCACGCGTGCAATTTCCGCCAACAACAATAACAGTAACAATAATTTTTAAACCATTGGCACTGCCCACTTCCGCTTGACGTATTTGCATACACATACATTTCCTCATAGACCGGATGTTGATGTGTGTGTCGCCGCCGCCAACATAGCTCCACGTGCGCACTCGGCTATACACACGAACGTACATTTGTCATTCATACACATATCTAGCAGAATATAATGCGCCAGTCGACTGCAGTGTGACGCCTGCAATTTAGGACAATAAATACATTTTCTGCACCACAGGAGTCAAGCACAGCCAAACACTGGGTCACGTGACGCCAAACGCTACCAAATGAGCAGATAAACTGCAGCACACACAGCAGCAACAAAAGTCAGAATGTGATAAGTTGCCATATTTGGCGGCAACTTAACATTGTAGCTTAAATAAATAAACAAAAACAAAAACAAATGAAAAATGAAAAAAATTGAGTTAACCGCAGCACATTGACATTCTTCACGTAAGTATACATATGTATATATGTACTATGTGGCAACTTAGAAACGTTCAGCGCAAGCAGTTGCAAGGAAAATACGTTGAAGAAGCCCGACAGCGGACGGTAGCGGTGCCGCAAGACGGACAAAAATCGTCTTGGCACAGAGGTCTGCATAAGCACAGTTAGACATACATACATATGTACATGTTGCAGCTATTTTTGAGTATTGGCACTAGCAACGCAGCGCTGTGCTTTTTTGCTTTCTTGCCGAGATCAGAAAAATAATATTTCACGCTAAATAAATTATTATTAAATCAACATTTTCATTTCGGCCACCAACATCACACCAACACTCTGTTGTACATGCAACATGGCGCACTGCCGACCGTACCACCGCTTTTAAGGCGGCCACAGCTTTTGTGCAGAGGCAGTCGCACGTTAAGCCGCGAACAATCAACAACCAACCGGTGTCCCAACGACAGTCGACCGCCACCAGCTAACGGCCAACAGCAAAGCGACGTCGTTCATAATTTTCCCTTTTCGGTGCTTACGAGAATTGCCAAAGAAAAAGTTTAATTAATTGCGAACGCGTTACAAATAAACTCGAAATCAGCAAGTGGCAAAGAGTACGTAAATACACACATAGATACTTATTTTGGAGAGCTTACATGCTTTTAAGTAGTGTGTGTGTGTGTGTGTGTGCGTGAACCGCTCACTTCAGAGTCACGCACAAAACTGCGACCGATTATATCAACAAAAGCAATAACAATGCTGCACAACTTTTTAGCATCCCACATTGGGATTTACTGAAAAATGACCCGCTTGCTGTTTTGTACTGTGAGCTCACGTGAATGTATGAGTTTGTGCGCGAGTTGTGCTTATTTTCATTGAAACACTTTTAATTTATAAAGTACATTCGTGTGTGTGTGTGTTAGAGTGAGCGATGTAAATTAAAATGAATCGCGGATGTGGAAAATTTTGCAATTGCATGCCGCGCTTGTTTGAGCACAAGCTGAGGGCGTTACATGAAGCGCGTCGAAATCCTTTGCTTTTTGTGGGCGTTTGAATGTGAACTCGAGTTGCTGCAGATCACTTGCCAAGCGTAATTTCAAAAAATATGGATTGTGAAGAGCCAGCATATATGCTGGCTATGTCCAAAGTGTTCATATTTGAATTGCCAAAGTCAAAAAAAAAGTTGTTTGCCGATAAAGTTTCAGTAGCCAGGATTCCATGTCAAATTACTAACTTTATGGAACGCTTTCCACGTGAACTATTTGTTCTTAATTTATTTCAGGAAACTGTATAGTATCTGAGTGCCTTGAATATCTCTCCGAAGTCTTCGTGGTTTTATAGCGAAAAAGTTTTTAATTTCATGGCTGTGTATAAAAGCCGAATATTTTTCGTAATATTCAAACTTTTGAAAACAGTTTCATTTCATAATGCAAACAGCCATGTAGTCAATAAATAAATGGTCATTAAAACCGTATTAAGTTCATTTATGGCGCGCAATTTATCGCAACGCCAATCAGTAAGCTCATTATTACGCAAAAGTTGCGTATACGCCCGGGAGCATGCATTTGCTTGTACATACATATATGAGAGTGATTAATTTTCTGTCAATAAATTGTCGACAATAGTTCTTTAATGATGTTGTCGAACATAAACAAATGAAAATAAGCGAATATATGAAATTACTCAAGGACGATTGATATGTCAACATATTGGCTGTAAAAATGCCATATTTCACTTCTTTTTATTGAAAAACACTAATTACTCAATTGCCACTATGATTGTTTGTTTTTCTTGTAATTCGTTATTTTTCAGCGCCGGCGTATGCTTGAACTTCGTGCTCAAAACCAATTTATGCATTTCAGATAAACTTACAAAAAATATGTATAACAAGTAGGGTTTTATACCCTTAATAGATACCTTAAGTTTGCCACGAAGTTTGTTAAGCCCAGGAGGAAAAATTGGAGACCCTATAAAGTATAATAATATAAATACATATATTTTCGTGTTTCTGTTTGTATATACACTATTCTTAGTTTACAGGTTTTTTAGTACAAAAAAATTACGAGTTCGTGGATGGACGTAATCGGACCATTGTCACGCCCACAAATCGCCATTAACCGAAAACCTATAAAGTGTCATAATTATGCCCTAAATTAAGATAGAAAATTCTGATTTGCACAAGGGATCGCAAGAGAACTCTTACGGATAGTGTGAAAATGGATGAAATCGGATGAAAACCCTGTCCACTTCCCATATAACGGTACTGTTAAAAACTACTAAAAGCGCGCCAGAAACGTAAAAATTTTCCGCCGGGATGGTATAACAAGGGGCCGGGATAAAAATTGGACGATGGGAGTGGCAACGCCCACTTTTTGATGAAATCCCATATCTCGGGACCCGGCGAACCGATTTCGACAAAAATTGGTGCATGGCATTAGAGTGAAAATGAGCGAAATCGGACAATAATCACGCCTACTTCCCATACAGCACAATTTTTAATTCCACTTGATTTTCTTACTTCCCAGTACACAAAAGGAGAAGCAATTAATATAACGGGATTAAACTTTGCACGAATAATGTATTTATTGTGCACCGCCTTATGACCAAAAATTGTTCAAATCCAACAAAATCTGTTCATGACCCTTGGTACCGAATATATGGACCCCAGTACCTATAGTTGACTTTTGTTCGAAAATGTCGGTCAATGTGTGATATATATGTATAACTGAAATTAAGGGATAATCCTTCTCCTATAATATATCAAAAATGGTTTGAATCGGACCTTTACTTCTCTTAGCCCCCATATACTTAATATAAAGAATTTCGAACTTCCGTGTGAGTTCTCCCTATGAAAGTAAGAGAGCGTGTTTTACTCATAGCGGTGTATCTTTGTGCCTAAACTAGATAAATTTGAGCGAAAAATTGGCCTAGCCCCCTATAACTAAAATCAGAATTTTTGAACTTCCGGGTGACTGTACTCCTCTTGATTGGTTTTACACCTTAAACTCTTTCCCTGGCTTTGATTCTTGCAAGTTGTAAGAGTATAAAATGTTCGGTTGCACCCGAACTTAGCCCTCCCTTTCTTGTTTGCTATTATTCTATAATTAAAAGTAATGATACAGACTTCGGTTTTATGTGCAATTACCTAAAGGTAAATTATGATGAATAGCAACTGGCACATCGAGTGAACCTTTTGAAGAAGTATATGTACATTGTAAATTAGTTTCACTGGTTTTATTAACATGGCGCCGTTAATCAGCATGTAACCAGCACACTTATGCCACAAACTTTCTTAGATTAATATTCACGTTCTTATACTAATTCTTTATTCCCTTCGTAATGTTTATGGCATTCAACATTGGCACCGCCTAATTCCCGATTCATCACAAAGCAAGTGCAACTACTTCTCAGTTGTAAAAAATGTCATTAATTTGAAGGTTGCACAATGGTATTTTCAGTTAGATTTGAAGCGTTGCGTGCTAAGCAGTGAATTATTAACTGAGCAAAAGAAAAACTCAGACTTCCCTCCATATGTGCAAAAGTATACACAAACGCGCAAGTTGAGCACCGCCGTCATTTCCCCCTCCCCTATTGCACACTGTCACTTACCCTTTTTTATCATGTCGTAACTTTTTCTTCAGGCCACTTGATTTCGCTGTGATTGCAGAAACTCGAATAAATAATTTATTTATTTATGCAAAGGAATAAATGTGATTTCCAATCAAACCAAAAAACTAATGCAATAAGCCACTTGATATACTGCTACACATGCATACATATATAATTATTATCTACTTTGGGAGTTGCAACGTTTTATATACAAACGTACATATGTATATTGCATGAGTCTGTAGTCGAAAGTCTGTTTCTGTGTTTGTGTGCTTAGCTGTTTTCAGGTCAAAGTAATCGATTCGACAAGAAAAACTGTCAGCCGTCAGCCGTCAGTTCTGTTGAGGCATAGGAGTGACAGTCAACATCCTCAACTTGTCTATATGCCATACTCCGCTCATTTGTGAAATATTGAGCACCCCTGTCATTGCATTGTTGGTGTTGTGCAGTGATACTTTGATTTCGAACAGAGGCTATTGGGTTCAAGAAAAATTTACACACTGACAGTTATGTATGTGTGTGGCATGAGAATATTATATTCGGTAGTCGAAACAGTCTTTTCGTACCAAAATCATATCATATCAACCAAAATGGTATATATTTGTTTATTTATTTAATAATATGTACATACATATATAAAAAATAAGTTGAAGAAATACGAAAATACTTTTTCGACTACCCAATATTAACTTATTTATTTCTGTATATGTTTAGTATATTATAGCCTTCTTTTCCGTTCACCAAATATTTATTTTGTTCTATAGAAGACTATTTGGTTGGCGCTAACATTTTTACTAACTTTTGTTCTATTCAAAAACTGTTTCGCTTTTAACTAATTTGCCAACTTTTTATCGAAGGACAAAAAAACCAGTTAAAATTTTGCATATGAAATCCGAATCTGCGTTACATACACAAAAGCTTATTTTTACATTGCGAGCATGAAGCCATTTTGTGGTTGGCAAAACAGAAACTTAGACAACTATTTGCTCTGACATCAGAGAAACTTTGCGGACAACAAATGCCTGGAACTGTTTATGAAACACAATGAACAAGAAAATTAAGCTGTAATCAAATAAAGCGAAAACTACATAAGAAAGAAGACGCATAAAAACTACAATGAAATGCCTTAATAACGGCCCGAATACACGACGATAAACTTAAAGGAATAGTACACGCACAAAAGTGGGCTTCTTACGGTATTCGGTAACTGTGCTTAGCAAAAAAGCGGTAACTGGTGTTATTCTCAGAATTATTGATATATCTACATATACTCTCATGTATATAATAAATGTTAAAGAATAAGTCATAATATGAAAATGAGGGAACTTAGTTTTTATCAATACAGAATATGCAGAGTAGTGAAATTCTCGAAAGAAATGTCTCCTAGATTTAAAAAAGTGTAAAGAAAATAGAGCTCCTTTAAAGCAAAATAATGACCTGACCGTTAACTGATTTTCGCTTACTGTTCCAAGTTCGATTAAAGCGTGTGCATGGCTTCTTTCCAATAACTACAAAATAGTTTCACTCAATTCTCATGCTTTTCCATTCCGTTCGGCGCCATAACTATGCTTCTCACTAAGTGGACGAACACACGCTGAATTTGCATTTCAACTGTGGTGGTGGAGAGTAAGAAAATAATAAATTGAGCGCATCTGCGAACCAAACGTGTTGAAGAGCAGCGGCCAGTTCGAGAGCTTGCAGCAAGTAGTAATCTAAAAGAGTTTTTGCCACTTGCAAGCTTCGTCAATATGAATGATGATCACCAGCGGCTGCTGGAAACACTTTTGGCATCGAGTTGGCAACACTCAACTTTTTTTTTAATTTATCCACACACCCGCATTCGTAATTTGCATCCATAATATTTTTTACTTTGACGCCCGGCATGTGGCACATGCCGTCATCTGTGCGGCTGTCAGTTCAACACAAAAATGCCATCAACATTTCAACGTTTTCCTTCCCGAGTTGCGCACACTTTCATACCCACACACGCACACTTTTATTTACAGGATACAGTTTGACATACTTTCACGTTGCTTATCATTTGTCAAATGCACTGCTGCTTACATGGATAAATAGTGATTCACAGTTACTTATTCACAGTTATTTATGAAAACACACCGAGATATAGTGCTGCATGCTACTTATGTAACGGTATGCCATAATATTCCGAACTCGATGTGTCGAGAACGTGAAACTATCGTTTGTGGCGCTAACTTTGGGGGTGGGTGAGTGTGGGATGAAGAATTTAAATCACAGTAGAAGCTTGAAAAGTGCCATACTTTAGCTTATGTGAAATAAACGGGCACATCGAAGAAAGATGCATTTTCATTTCAACGCGTTCGTTTTGAAAACTCAAGAATAAAGTGCCAGCGCTTACTCCGGTTCGATAAAATTACACTTTTCTTATAAAAAGCTTATAAAATAACGTCTATGTACAAACCAGTAAACCCAGCCCGCGCGACTTTAAAGATTTGAAAAAACACTACTGCTTATCACATACGATTGCTGACTGACAGACCGACTGTCTGGCAAGTAGTTGGAAGCGCTGAAAAACTGCTCACATAACATATAGTACATACTTAAGCTGATGTACACACGTGTCAAGCTCTCTTATGTGGATGCGTGTCGTCGGTTGGCATGTGCCGGGAAGATTTGTACAAATGAATGAGCAGCTGTGAATAAATGAATGGCTGGCTACTTAACTTTCGCCGCTATGTTGCGTTGCGGTGCAATGTGCTGTATATTTTGCACAGTTCATTCAGAAATGTAATATTTCATACCGTTATTTGTACACATACAGCAACGTTCGTACAGCGGCGAATATCCTTCCGTACACGCGCACACACACACTAATATAGGTGAAATGGAATGCATGTGAACTATGCAGGATTCTGAGCTATTATTCGCATTCTCAAATATTCCAACTGCTAATTCTACCGACGGAAGAACATGTACATATGTATGTATGTGTGTAGACATAATAAGCTTAACACTTACTATATGTATCACCAATATGATCACAGGTGTAAATGCGTACGAATTCCCCTTAATGAGGAGAGGAGTCCTAAAATTAATTATTTTCACTCATTTTTGAACAGCTGTAACCTTTTTCCAAATTGCCCAAATTCACTTCTTTTTGGTTAAATGAAGCTTAAAATCTCTGTGATTGGTAGCACCAATGTATCTGAAATCAATATTTTATCTACGGCAACAAAACTACTGTAGACCAGTGTTATACCTACCTTGACTAAATATTTTCTACACATAATTGCATGAATAATAAGAAAAGATGAAGAGAGCGCAAAAAATCATGTTGAGTATATAGCATTGTGATTTATTTAACTTTACGCTACCATTATGAGAACACTCCCTTAACCGCACAATTCTAGTACTACACTTATAAAAAGAATAAGCCTTTCATCTTTAGGAAAAAATGTCGAAACAAAAGTTGCAAAGACAATAGTTTGTATTGTCAATAGTCGAAGGACAAGGAAGCAAATTGACAACTTTTCAATCCATGAAATGTACTCATATGGGCACATGCACTCGTATAAACTTGCGCGGCACTTACTTGGAAAATGAAAATTGTGTCTGTGTGAATTTTCTACCAAAAATATAGTATATGTGAGGACTTACGTGGAAGCGTGCCAGACAGCAAATACACAAACATCGATATCGAGAGGCAATTAAAATCACTTAAAAATGCTGCGCCGCATTTGTTCAGCTGGAGACTTCCAATCGATGACTCAACGCAATGCAGGGGGTGACTGAAATATTCGTTACGTTTTATTAGTGTACGGAGGGAGATCACTTGATGAAACCAAGATAGGCTGCGTTTTCTTATTTAAGAGTACTTGGCAGGCTATGCACACTTAAACGTATATAAGTATTTATTTATATTATACAAAATTGTACTTTCTAGTTTCATACGATAGTTTCATATATACCATTTATAGCATTTCACAGCTTAAATCATATTCTTATCTTTATAAAAAACGATGGTTCAGAAAGCATAGGAAATCTCTACGTAAATTTATTTGAGCGAAAATAAACGAAAGGTGATTTAAACAAAAAATATGCGGTTCCTTCTCGTGGTATTATTCTGACTGCTAGTCACTTATATAACACGCAGAATGCGCCTTTTCAATGCGATTCCAATCAGCGAGTGCTACACGCAACGGGCAACCCAAATAACGGACATGTACAAATCCAACACACGCATGTGCTCAGGCATTGTTGATTATAACTGTAAATGCAATGTTTGCAGTTGCATGCTACACGTTTTGCGTGAGAGGCTTAAATAAAAAATAAATTTGCCATAATTAAGCAAGTTGCAAGTCGATTTTCATATTTATTTCTAGTTTTTCTAATATTTTCAACCCTGTTTATTTCCTTAGCACCTCAAGTGTTTTCAAATTAGCATTTATCTTATTTTTCCGTTAATGGATTCACATTTTCGTATGTGTCTGATTTCTTATATTCTTGAAACTTGGAACTTTTGGCAACGAAAACTGTGCGACTGTGTCAAGTGGAAGATAAGAAAATTCGTGAAGTTTAGAATAAGATAATTGAATTGCTGTTGGAAATATGAAAGAGTCATATATGTAAATGTTTATGCCACATATATTTTTATGGAATTTTAAATTATAACAGCCAACTCATTGCTATGTTTTCCAAAAATATTTAAGCTTTAGATATATGTATGTATGTGTGATTCCCTAAATGAATAATGCATTTAGTTGAGTTCATAAAACGTAATTACATTAAGACTCATATTTAAGCAATATGTTACCTAATTTTACCTCAGTTAAATCAGTGGCGAAGCGCTTTATGTATAGCAGCATATGACCATGGCGTATACGTAACTTGCATTGCCTTGCCTTTTGACCGTTTGCTGGCATTTGCATTTTATATTAATACTTACAACAATTCATCTTTAATCAGAATTAGCGCTATTTACGTTAGTTTCTTAGTGGATATGTGCGTATTAAATCGTTGACGTATTAATTTAGATTTAATTTACATTATTTTTCCGGTTTCAAGGCGCGCCATAAATTATCAAATAATTAAAGCCATTTGAAAAAGCATTAAGGTTCTATGTACGAAACGTGTGTTTATAATGTTAATGCGAATGAATTATGGCGCATTTTATACACATGTGCATATACTACGTGTATATGTTGAATGTTGCACGCTTCCGCGCATTTCGAACACAAAAAGTTAACGCATCGGTTGCTGGCGCTTCCGACTGATGATTCGATTTGTTCATATAGACATACACACATATATATAGCATGGCAGCGTATGCCTGGAGCGTGGTCCTACGCGAGCAGCGTGCATTGCTCAGTGTTTATTTCCATGCACATGCGTGTGTGTGTGTGTTTGTGCCGTATGTGTGTGATTAAAGTTCATTTGCTTTTTATATATCCATAATTCTGCGATTTTCCAATTGTTACTCATGTGGATACCGTTGGTCGGCGATGAGCAGCAATAGCAAGCTTTATTTACATTCTGTGGGCCAAACTGAAAACCACGAACACCATTCGTTGCTTTCCGTATTCCTGTTCAATTTATTTGCCTTTGATTTTGCTCACTGGCTTTCATTCAACTCGACGCAACATTATAACTCCACGGTGTCACAAGGCCATCAGAGCGAGTGTTCGAGTCGTAAAAATCTCACTTTACTCTTGAGTTTGTCAAATTTCTGTGGTTTCCCAAAATTATGACAAATTACGGAAAGCTGCATATTTGAGGAAAATAGAAAGCAAAATTATGAAGTAATAAAGCTGTCATGTGTGGGTGTGTGGGAGAAGAATGTGAACATTTATCGTTGTGTTGTGCCAATAGTGCGGTGGTTTATTATTTTTGAGTCAACAACTTCGAGTGGGAAATTTACGAGTAGCGGTAAAATTTGTTTAGCTTAGTTTGCGGGTGTGCAAACATCACAAAATTGGAAATTACAATAACACAGATGTAAACTAATGCATGGGTTGATAGCGCAGATGCACCAGTGGACATGCCTCTTAAGAAATTGGCTAATACAGAAGTTGGATGTGCTGCTTGTTTGAACAGTTGCTATAGAACAATATGAGGAGAAATACAATTAAAACGGACGTTGGAACTTTCTCCACTTTGAATTAAAAAAAATTAGAAGAAAGTGATCTACGGTTAGAAGGGAACTAACATACCCCCTCAATCACGACTTGTGAATTTGGAGAAAATTTGATTCTTGTCGTATCGTTTCTTCGCTTCGTCTTCTCGCATACCTCGAGGACCTTGTTTCAAATACACAAATCCACTTGCATTGATGGTGTGACTTGATTGTCTAGTAAACAGGTGTATCATGATCTTTATATTTAACAACATGCGCACATAAGCGCCCATCTGATTACTCCGGTAAAGAGAAAGGTGCGTGAACAACAATGCATATATTGGGTAGTCGGAAAAGTCTTTTCGTATTTTGTCAATAGATGTAGTACTGGAAAGGTGAGATTTTAAGCTACATTTAACGAAAAAGTAATCAAATTCAGATTAAAATTTAAAATTCGATTAGAAATACGTTCAAGACACGTGCGTGCCATGTTAAATGCAAATTTACTGAAGATCTAGTAAGCAAATACATATGTATAACTTATGTGTTAACACATATACATATGAAAACATTTTGAAATTTGAAAATTATCGAATTTACTCAAATAATTTCGTGTTGAGGTTTTTCTAGTGAATAGAAGCTTGCTGCATATCAAATGCATCAGCACTTGCAACACACAACAATACAAGTGTGTTCTAAGATTTAATGAGAAAATATCAATTCAAATAATGCACTTACTTTCAAAGGCGATGAAGCGCGCCCATACTCACATATCAATGCGCTTGATTGCAAGATTGCTTTCGGCAACACTTTCGTGTAAAAAGATTTGCGTTCGATTCCAAGCATTTCAAAAATCATCCAAGCGAATTTACACAGAATCATGTTAAGCCCGCCGCGAACTTTTAAGCACTTTACAATCGCATTGTCCAAATTAAACATGACAGACAGTGGAAGATGGAAACGGAGAGACAATACTGAAGATGAAGTATAAGCAGAACGCTTTCAAAGAAAATTTGTTCACGAAAGCGATTTATGGCAAAAGTAGAATGTAAATGCTACTTCAGCTCTCATTTCCAAAGGCCGTTAAGCACATTTCACCGCTCGAAGGGGGCGCAGTCAAATCCTTTTGCATAAAAACATAATAAACTAAATACATATAAGCGTACGACAGCGAAATCGCGCAGTAATAAATTGTTAAACAAAACCTAGAGCATGCTTGCTTCTAAGTTGGGAGTGGCTGTTCAGCCTGAGCTACCTCCATGCCACCAAGGAACGCTTACGATGCTATTATATTTTATGCCGTAGCATAATGCAAAGTGTTGGAATAAATTAAAGTAGAATTCCCATAAAACCCAGGCAGCAACAACAAGGCTTCCAGCAGAGTAATCGTGCCAGAAATAATTTGCGTGGAAGTTACAATTAGAAAATCAACAAAATTATGGGGCGATAAAAATGCAAATGTCACATAACATGGCATCTGTGCAGGTGTTGGCTCAAGGTCAAATGTCTTTTAAGCATTTTGTTCCATAAAATCATAGGTAGTAGAGCTAAATATATAAATGTTGGATATTCGCTTGCGCAATCTTCCTATAATACTCGATTTTCAAGAACGGTTTTGTTGGTTTTCTGTCATATGCAGATAACTTGACTTGACGCCCAAGTAATGAAACTAAGCGTACGAATATTTAATTTTGCCGAGCAAGGGGGAAATGGTAATAGGTGTGCCGCAGGCATACAGCTTAACTCCCACACACACATTTATGAGCAAACATCCTTACACTTGACATATGTGTTCGCACATTAGTATTTTCATAATCGGCTTAAATTGTAGCGCATATCAACTTCTATACCTACTTACTACATACATACATATTTACACATTTTAACAAAACGTGGGACGTTCTTCGTTGGCTTCACTCTTGCGTCGAGTGTCTCCCGAATTTCGGCTATGCAATTCACATGCCTAAACATTAGTTGTGGACAAAAAATAATGAATATTTAGAAACTTAGGTTAATATTCAAAAACATTTTATTGTATCAACTGCTAAATTAGGAATTCTCTCAGATCCTGCACTAAACACTTCTAAGTGACTTCAGACGGTTCTGCAACCGTGCTAAGTTCTTAGTTGATTCTTGCAGCGTTTTCATCTGCCACCAACGAATTATTTGAAAAAATTATTTCGGTATCTTTTGTCGGGGAGCAATAGTAAGAAATCAATTCGTAAATATGGATTTGGATTTTCGGATTTTCAGTGGTTTTCTACTTGCTACACTTATTTCTTCGAGTACAGTTTGAGTCCTGTGTGTCACAAGTTCTTAAAAACATTTAAACGCAGCGATATTCAAAGTGTTTGCCTCTTCAAGTGTGTGTTTCAAGTATGTTGTAAGACAGGAATATAAATTAAGCTTAAGTCTGTCAAGTGTTCCGGGGGAACAGTGAGCCTTTGATATGCCTTTGTGTAGCAAATGCGTGTGTGTTTTTGAGTTGAATTTGAACAATCTTAATCGAAATCTGGAAAAAGTGTATTTTTGGGGTGTGTTAACGTATTTTTTGTTTTTGTGAAGGCATGGCTTTACTGGGAAAATACCGTTAGCTTATCTCAATATGGCTTTAATGTGCCAACACGTCAAAACGCCCACTCGTACAATTAACGGATTGAATTATTTGGAAGTTACATATGTGTTTTATGAATGATTTTATTTTAAGTTATTTAAATATATTGTCCTTATGTGTCCTAGAATGTGTTATTGTGACTTCAGTTAATAAAAAGGTTCTGGAAAATACGCCAGAATTAGTTAGGATTACCGACACTGAAACTTAGAACCACTCGAGTATTTCATGAGTACTTTAAGCTGTTTTGCCTGTGCATACGTAAGCTGACACATGCCTTTTCAGAAATATTATTATATACATATATACATACATATAGTATATATGTATGTATGTATATATTTTACTATTTGCACACTTTTTATTGTTTGATATTAAATAAAAGAAAAACGAGATGAAAGTGAAACATTTGAACTTCGCTCGATATTTACTTTGACTTGCACGGCTTTGCGCTTATTTACCCAAGCTGTGTTATTTGCTCAAGTGTGTGTGTGTATTTTCGTTTATTACATAGAAGTCTCGCACAAATGTGAATGAAGGAAAGGGAAAGGCGCTGTGTTAAATAAACAATAAAGGCAATTTAAATCCGTTATTGTACTTTTGTAATAAATTTCAAATTTATGTCTGTTATCCTGTTTGTGAAAATAAATAATTTCTGCCCCTGTGCGCGTGTGGCTAAGCAAGGCGATAGAAACGCGCCATATATGATACGTATCAGCGCCAACGAAAGATGGATCAATAATTGAATACATGTGTCAATAAAATTATGCCAGCTGTAAATCATGCGTGAAAACTGCTTCACTATTCCCTCAGAGTTTATATTTATTGTGTTTCGAATTCACGACAACGAGACGAATCGGAGCGCGCCAGACCGTCAAACCTCCAAAACACAATTGGCGTGCGAATGCAAACGTAACAAGTAAGGAAGGGATAAGTTCGGGGGTAATCGTGAAATTCATACTCTTGCTACTGGCCAGAATCAAAGCCGGCGAAATACTTTCAGGTACGAGTACCTAAGGTCTCCTAGTTATATGATAGGGCAAGTTTTCACCGATTTTACACACTTTAGGCACAAAGATGCGCCGTTATTACAAAAAGACGATAGATGTGGTATAAAGTCAACCGGAAGCTCGAAAAACATTCATTATTTATATGGGACTAAGTATAGTAGTACAATTAGTAGTATTATCAGGAAGCAACTCTTTCCGAATTGCAATGATATATCGCACAGAGATTATTATTTTCGTCTTGTGGGCGTGAAATTGCCGATTACACTCATTTCGAACTCGTCCTTACTTCTTTGCCAGAGAAAACGTTTAGTAAGTTTCATTACAATATCTTAATTTTTTCTCTAGTTGTCACTTACACGGACGGACAGACAGACAATCGCTCCGATTTCAACTCGTCTCATCTTCCTGATCTTTTCTATATAAATAGCCATATATCTAACTCGATTACTTTTAGGCGATACAAACAAGCGTTAGGTGAACAAAACTATTATACTCTGCGACAACATGTTGCGAGTGTATAAAAAGCCTGAGGACATTTTGACCTACACACACACACAGCCATGCATATGATACACCGGCGAGCCCGCTCGAGAGTGTGTGCATGTCGGTTGAGTCAGCGCCAGCGGCGCGCTCGAATAAAAATAAATAAATGCAAAAAGAAAATACACATTTGTAAACAAAATTAGAAATCCATAAAGTTCGCGCGGCGGCAGCTGAGACGGCTTGACGGATGCTACGGTGGGATGAAGGGGTGCGCGGGTGTCGGTAGCACGCTAAATGATTGTCTCGTCGGACAAGCAGGCATATTGTTGCTTTGGTTTGTTTTGATCAAACACACAACGGTAAATACGACACAACAACAAATACAACAAGTGCAATATTTGTATATTTATTTTGGCAAGCAAATCCATCGCCGGCCGATCGAACGGCTGGAAGAGTGTGATTAATAGATGAAAACAAAAACAATGTATAAATAGTTAGCTATTCTGTTGCATTATTTGTTTTCATAATTAATATACATATCCGCAGAATCAACATTTAAAAAATTCCAACTAATTGCTTTAATTCCACGTTCGCTTAAACAAATTGAAGTTCGATTGCAGCTGGACACATAAAATGTCTAAGGTTCGGTATATTCTATATAATCAAGAATTTTTCATTAAATTATTTTTATTTAGTTTTACTGAGGTTCAAAACCAGACAAATAATATTTCATCTATTCAAAGTGTTGTTGCGATATTATTTTCGAATTTAATGCATTTCTGAACTGATTTAGAGAGAGAAATATGTTCTATTTAAGGCGTCTAATATTCTTGCAGCGAATATCGCCAATCAAACTACTGATTGGCTGACAGCGCAACTGCTGTTCAATCGAATAAAAGCTTGCAAATGAAATGTGGCACTCAATTGATGGCTTCGCACATATACACACACACACACATGTGCCCTCTGCTGCTCCCATGCCTTCGTGCCATGTGTGGCCCATGCAAATTCAGACTAATAATCAGCGCTGTTCGCTTGTTTGTATGCTCGTTACTTTGCCTGCCCTTTGTTGCTTTCATCGAATTTCCTGCTGCCACTTCAGCAATTATTCGCATAGCTCTCAGGTAGCGTGTCGAATGGCACGAAGTTTGCTTCGGTATTGTTGAAGCGCTCGCTGCTCCAAGTTTTGAGTTTTGAGGACATGCTTATGAGCCTAAATGTAGGCAGTGCACTTGAATATGATTGCGCTTACGAGCAGGTGAACAGTTTAGGCGCAGTGCTTCCAGTCAAAAAACTTTTTAACTTTATTATGGCTTGCCAAACAAAAGTTTACTAATTTTATTAAGCGAAAGTTTTAATTTGATTAATATTTTCGTGAAAAGTGTGTAAGTCAAGAAGTTAGTGGTTCGTTGTGGAATTATGCCGGTATTTATTGATATTACGATAAAAAACCAGCTTGGGATTTTTACATTATTATTAATTTTTAGTTCATTTAAAGATACATATTATCATTCTTTCTAAACAAAATTTAATTGATGGATTTTTTAGGGATTTCTCACTTTTACAGTTTTTGTAGCAGAATGCCTTTTAAGTGAACAGAATTATCCGCAATGGCTCTAGAATGATTTCTCCCTTTAACAAATTACTTTAAAAAGTCTCCAAGCATCAACTTAATAATTTGGTACAAATATAAATTGGTCAGCAGCAAAAACGCAACGGCGCCGCTCACAAATAGTAAAGAGCATATAAAGTTACTCATACGCCATGTGTAACAAATCGGAGTTCACTTATGACATACTAAGTCATAACCAGATTGTATCCATAAATCTAGCAAAAAACACAATAAGCCTGCTCTACCGTGCTTAGGAAGTTACTTTACGAAACTCAATACCTAGGGTAGACCGGGCACTCATTCTTTGGCCTCGCTTAAATGTAGTATGAGAGAAAAATGTATGTAACGGTCAGCCAAGCGCGGGCATTCAACCGTGGATGTATGTTTGCGTGCAAGTAAGTTCGGAAAAATTGCATTATGCGCCTCTGTCGCTATGCCGCATTGAACTCTGAGTCTTTGTCAAATTCCGCAAAAGCGGCGAATAGCGACAAGAGGACAATGGAGAGGCGGCTTGACCTGCAATACCTGAATTTGGTTGGTAGAAAAAGGCGCACGCAGCCGTTGTGGATATTAAGTGGCAAATTGAGTTACTCGGCCACACTAAGGTACTAAAGTGAAAACGAGCCTCAATATGTTGCCATCGAACAAAATCGATTTTTGAGTGGCACACATTCGGGAGTTGTTGTTGTTGTACAATAGTACAAAGAAGGCAGAAATGCGGAAATTGCAATTTTGTTAGTTTATGGGTAAAAGTCCTTATTGGTTCTAACCTCACAAATGTTTGTATGTATGTTATTTATAAAAGGACTAAAAATACAACAACAATCATAGTAAGCGGAAGCACCAACGATTTTATTTTTCAACTAAACGGGAACACAATCAAGCGGGCTAAGGAGAGAATGTCAGTTTTTTGGCACATTAAGTGCATTAGTTATTGATGGGCGTGGTGGCCATCGCCTGCTCAGCCTTACAAATATACATATAAAACTTACGAATTATTTCAATCTCGACTTGTAGAAAATTATCGAGCAATAAATTTAATTTTCATGTCCCAAAATTATAGTAATTCAGGGCTTGGGAGTAGAAGTTTTTTCAATCAAAAGTGGCGTAAGAAGCCAATGGCAGTTAATAAGCCGGAAGACAATTTGCATTGTGCAGTAAATCAAAAAAAAACAAAAACTCTTTCAATTCTCATAAATACGCTATGATGTTTCAATATTTTTATGGAAATTTCACAGAACAATAATACCATCCAAACTTAAGTTTCAATAAAAAGAATTCGAAAAAAAGTATTTGTTATCATGAAAAATATTTTTTATTTATTTAAACCTTAATTTCATGTACAACATTCCAACGAGTGATTTGTTTACAATTTTTTGCCCTGTGCTTTTACATATTATGTTTAAAATATATTAAGTCCCAAACAATTTACTGACCTTAAAGCAATTTGCCAACCCATTAATTATACTTCTTCAGCGAGCAAATTCACAGTACATTTCGTGCATTTCTACAAGGACCACAAATGTGAGTACACATTTCATACTACATGCCACAGACTACGTCTACATAAATGCCCACGCTCACATACATACGTACGTACATGAGTGCATAGATGGATGTGTGCAAAGTGCTGCTGACAGTGCGTGCCCAGATTCAGCTGAAAAATATTAAATACAAAATATAGTAGAAGCACAGAAATATGCAGACACAACAAGCGAGTGAGACTCAAGCAGCACGTCGTTGTTGCCAGACGAAAAAACATCTAAACCAATTATGAAAGCTGTGATTTTGTGTTCTGCACATTTGTTGGTTGTCGTGCCTCAGCACAAGTCACACATGCCGGCGCACACACGCTCGTAAATACACAAATGAGGTTTGTATACAATGCTTTGTTGCACACTCACACACACACACACACTCAGCTTAGTGCTGCGCGTTGCGTTTTTTGCAATAAATATAAATATAAAATTTAATTTGTTGTAAGCTAAGCAGCGGCGTTGCAAAAATAGAAAACTTGACGAGACGAGCGCGAAGGGTGCGAGGTAGAAGGGGCGCGCACTCGGTGGCAAAAGCAACAGCGCCAACGCTAAGTATGAGCATGTATTTTATGTTCACTTGTATGGGAGTAGGGCATGCTGACGCCTTTGCCGTCCCACAACCCGCCAACCGCCAAGCGCAAAACAAAAATTGCATAATTGAGTGTAAAATGTTGGGTAGAAAGCAGAAAGGGAAATGCAGCCAACTATGCTTATGCAAGGCAATCGCGTATGTATGTGTGTTTGTGTATAATTTGCCACAGATTATGACGCTCGTTTTGTTGTGCGTCTCCGCTCGCTGCGGCATCTTCAAAACTAACTTTTATTCCCAGATTCTTTCTTACGCCCGAGTCTAGACAAGGTTCCAATTGCCAATATGTGGATTGTATGCTTTCCCTTGACAGCGAATGCACTTGCGAAAAGATTAATGTGCCAAGAGTCTAATATGCAGAGATATGTGACAAGCTCTTCGCTAACGTAGATCCTCACAACCGAAAATATTTTCGGACGCTGCAAAACTTGCTCGATTGTTCATACTTGTTTTTGTGATAGAATGCCGCATTTCAATATCTTTCGCTGCTTACGTTTTCTTAATAATTTGCAAAGTTATGTGATGAGAGGGCAGAGAGCAACATTTAGGGCATTTTTCATCTTTTTAAATTATTTTTAGACATTTCTTATAAATTTTGAGCCATAAATAATTTCTTAAGCTGTTTTGCACAGTTTACGGGTCGGAATTATTTGTTCTTCGAATGTGTAAAAGCCTATTTTTTTATTTATTATATTTATTTATGCTTCACTCAAGTACAATGGTCTTTTAATTCTGCTGCTGCTTTAAGACACTAACTTTCGTACTCTCTCGTCGCTCACAAATAATGTAACACTGGCCGATTTTGATGCTGCTTTCATATGTTGTCTTTAAACGTCTATGACTGTTCCACATTCAACATGTTTTTTACTACAATGCCAATCAGTTGGGATCCTGCTGTGCACTTGCAAATAATCCTGAGTCCTTGACCACTACGAGACACGCCGCATATCAAGCAAAGAGGCTCTTGAAAAACGCACATTGCCAGAAGGCAACAAAAAAGAACAAAAAGATGTGTCCATCATCCGAAAGGAGCTTACATAAATATGTGGCATCGTACACACCGGCTTATTGCTTTGTTGTTGTGCATATGAGGCCGAGTGTTTTGTGTGGCACAGTGCAATCCGGCGAATTCTAAGCAAAAGAACAATGCGGCTGCCTAGTGCCACACATTCGCACATGGCGCTTGCACGAGGCATGAAATCTTTTCATAAACTGTGAAATTGCACTTAAGGGGATTGCGAATTCGGTGCGAGTGTGGCAGCAGTGTAAAGCTTAGCTTGATTGAAATGAACGTTTTGCGTTGTGTTTCTTATTTCTATGGACTCATAGGTTTTAGCTTTTTAGAAATCTTTTTATAAAGCTATGTTAAGAAAGAATACAAAAATTTTGTAGAGTATTATTCGTAAAAGGTGTGAGGGATAATCAATTGCGTAACGTCTCTTGATGACGTTTATTTCCCTAAACGAATTCCTACAATGAGCTCATGGCTTTCGCTCTTGCAAATATTTATAAAAATGTTAAAAATCAAAGTGATTCAAATTCCATAGTAAAAATTTGTTAATTATAATTAATTACTCTAACAACTTCGCGTTCATGACATTTAGTTTTCAAAAAAAGATCCTGGACCAGTTTTGACGGGTTTTTCAATAAGAACGCTACAAAAGTTTTCAATAAAACTAAAATGGTTTGGCATATAAAGGAAATTTTTTATTCTTGCGATAGTAAATTCGATGTCATTACATACAAATGGAAATCGATTTATTTTGCATGGCTACCACGGGCACGGTTGCAGAAGTCCAGACGCTGCAACCAATTTTCGACGGTTTTCAAGCATAAATCGGCCGTTACTGCTGCAACTTTACTTTTGATATTCGTACAAAGCTCATGAATCGTGGGTGGCTTGTTGGCAAAGAAAAGACTTGATGTAGCTCCACAGAAAAAAATTTAACAGCGTCAAATCGCACGACTGAGGGGGCCAATTGACTGGGCCATTTTGTGAGATAACACGTTCACCAAACTTGGTTTAAATAAATCTATTGTGACATTCTCTGAATGGCTTGTGGCGCCGTCCTGTGGGAACCACATATTGTCCAAGTCCATATCATCCAATTCGGGCGAAAAATATTCAGTTATCATTGAGAAAATCGTTTTATTTTCGGGATGCAATGATGACTCATGGAGTTCGTGTGTATTGCTGCCTGACCAATAACGCATATTTTACTTATAGACGAAGCCATTTGCCAAAAATGAGCCTCATCGCTGAAGATGATTTTTCGATAAAATTCCGGATCATTTTCAAGTTGTTGCTCAGCCCAATTCACGAATATTCGACGATTCTGGTGGTCAAGCGGCTTCAGTTCTTGCGTTAATTTGATCTTGTAAGGATATAGGTCAAGATCTTTTCACGAAATTCGCCACAAGAACGTCACAGAGATGCCCAGCGCTTGAGAACGTCATGTGAGAGACTGATTTGGGTCTTCCTCAATTGATGCGCTAGCGGCAATAATATTCTCGACACTACGTACAATTCTTTCTCCCAATTAAAAAATCCGTTACATTAAAATGAGGAGAAAAAAGTTAACAGTTTTTCTTCTATATTTTGACTTTAAGTCATGCCTAATCTAAATATTTCTTTTATTAAAGTTTATTCATTAAACAGAATAATTTGAAATATTTAAAGAAATTACAATTCACCGACACATAATAATAGCGGATCTCTATCGCTGGCACATCGCTTGAATTTAATAGCAATATACATGTTACATAAACAAAAACATTATTTGCAGTTATCAAAGGCATAGTTGTCAAAACCTCAAAGTGTGTATTTATGTGTTATTAATCTCTATTTTAAGTGTCCCTAAGTGCAAGGCATTAAAATTATGAGCGCTCACATGGGCGACTATAAAATGTGAATTTCTTAACACAGTGCGCGCTTATGCAGAGATTCACAAATGAGTAAGGCGAAATCGACTCGACAACAGCGAAAGCGTTCTGCATCATTTGAAATAAATTTATGAAATTCTTTTTCCTTTTTTTCGCGCCTCCGACAGTGAGCCATAAATAAATACGGACAAGAGCGCCATTGTATTGAAGTCTGCCGCAGCCCGCAGCTTATTACAAATAGTAGCATATGAAAGGGGGGTAGGGACAGCCCTGAATTTTAAACACAAAATCGTAAATAAAAATACAAGCGACAAAATGCGGGACATCAGTGGAGAACAGCAACCAAGCTAGGCGGGTGGAAGGAAACACCGAGACGCAAGTTTAAATATATTATGTCGTTTTGTTGTTGTCTTTATGTGAACAATATATCCATGCTGATATGTATGCGTGTGTGTATAGGATAAGGCACAGCAAAACACACTCATTGAGGCTTCTGTTTTGCGTTTTTTGTGTGAAATTGTTTTCTTTGTGCACACAAATGCGTTTTTGTTAGGCTCATTATAATTGTTGTTATCGGCACGATTGTTGCTGCTTTAGCTTCTCTTGATTTTTATGTTATTTGTGCGCTGTGTTGTTTTGTGTTATGTTTTTCCTTGGGGTGCTAACAAATTTTTATGAGCTAATTATGCGTTTCATATTTTTTACTTTCCCTAAATTTCGATTCTCGTGTGTGTGTGCATGTGTGTGCTGTGGCTTTTACATACATATATGTTACAGTCAGTCATATTAGCTGTTTGAAGCGGTCGAACCCCGCTAAAATGTTATTTGAGCCACACAACCGGCCATAAATAGCCTTTTACCCTCCAGCTGCGAGACGCTAATGAACCTCACACTCAACGCTCTGTGGCGGTTATGTTCGCGAATGCAGGTTGCAGCAAGTGGTGCTCATTGTGGTGTGGTTGCATTATTAGCAGTGCAGGTCCTTTAAATAATCACAATTTACATATATACGAGATGCTGAAAAATATTACGTATACGCCCAGTGTGGTAACCGAAACCACTTCAGTGGGAATTCTAGGCTAGAGGCTCGAATTTGGAGCGTTTTTTGGCAATTGATAAAAAAGATTTTATGTTTTTACTATCCATTTTTTATCATTTCTTTATTAACGTTTGAAGAGTACATACAATTAATTTAAAAAAATATTGTTTCATTCGAAAAAAATCGTGTCGTCGCCGACGTAATTTATATGCTTGTGGTCTTCTGAAAAATAAAATGGCTATAACTTCGGAAACAATATTAAATGTGAAAAATCCCTTTAGAGATGTATTTTTGAATATCTAAACTACCGAATTATGAAGAAATTTCGATTTTTTTCAAATTTCTAAAGTAAAATACCCCCTTAAAGTGAGCATAAAGTACAATACATTCATAATATTGGTAGTCGAAAAAGTCTTTTCGTATTTTGTCAATAGATGCCGTTGCAGTCGTACCTCTCCAGTGCTACCAATTACATTGTGCCATGCTATTTAAATTTAGATTCAGAAATTTAGAAGTTAAAAAAAGTTACAGCTGTTCAAAAATAAGTGAAAATAATGAAAAAATATTTCCTTCACTAATTTTACTTGTTTCACTTTTTTAAACTTTTTATTGATAAAAATTACTATATTATATAAAAAGAAAAAATTTTTCCTCCAAGCACTTCAGCATAATATAAAAAAATGCCTTAATTAATTTCTAACAAAATTAAAGTAATTAATGATGCTTTAAAATATTCAAAATTAGACATGGGTTTCAAACAGTTGCATTTTCTTGTAAGAAGACTTGCAAAAGAACTAACAAAAGTGTGTGACGTAAGCAGCTGAGTGGCAGCCAAATGCTGCATAATGCCGGCCAACGATATAAATTGCTCGTAGAAACTAAAAGTAATGAGCGAAAATAAATTAGTATCAAATAAATAAAATATTTGCAAGGAACCAACAAACACATGCACGCAAGTGGATGTGCATCCGTGTAACCACTTGCAGTTTTGTATGTAAGATGACCACCAAGAAATTGCGCTTACTTGACTAATGAAAAAGAGTCAAGAAAATGTAGCACTGAAAAGAGCGATGCTTTGAAGAAGATTGATTAACTGTTGACTTATTTCTTATGTTAGATTTAGCTTTGCACGGGCGAGATTAACTCCATGGATCACTAATACTACGAATTTAATAAATTTATTAAAAATATTTTATATAACAAATTTCCCATCCTTCACCCCACTGAACATATCTACTCGTCAAGCAGGTAATACATAATTATACTTTTTAGAAGAAATATGAATAGGTGAACATTGTCAACAGTGCTTAGTACTTTCGGTCAAAAATTGAATCTTTCTTCACTGGGTGCATTTAAGCGAAATTTTTGTTTTTAAAATATGTTTGTATGTATGTACTTGCAAATCTGCCATCAAGCAATAGAATTGTCAACGACAGAATGTCGCAAAGAATTAATCACATCGTGCCAACAGTAGATCGACTGCCAACGCTACGAAATGGCTACAACATTAGCGTCGCTGGCTACAACAGCAACAACAACGCAGCGCAGTGGCAATTTACTCATTCCGTAGTGGAAACTACCGGGCACTAATGTTGTTCATAGCCAACAAATGAAATAGCCAAATTCATTGAAAAAAGCAAACAGAAGCAGCAGCTGTGACAATGTAAACAGCGTCGAATGCAAAGCAAAAACAAATTTGTGGCAATAATAGAAATGCACAACCAAACACAAGCAACGTCAAATTGGCTCGTTACTTTAAGTGGAATTTCATTGCATAGATAAAATAGCCAAGAAAAATTAGATCTGCAGCGCCAAAGCAAACAACAACACACTCGTAGACATGCCGGCAATTACTGCACAGGTGAAAGTGTAATTGGACATGCGCCTGTGTGGACTATTCACAGACAATTGGGAGATTCTTATTGATTTCGTTGTTGTTGTTGTCGTCGTCGTTGCACTTTTGCTGTTTTAGTCAATGGGCTTGCACTTCTTTGAAATGCAAATTTTCATTCAAATTTAAATTGACCACTACAAACACACATACTTAGGAATATATGTATGTATATGCTTATACTACTGTGATCAAATTGAAAGGTGAATTTTGTCCATTTCATCTCCTTCAAAGTAAATATTAAAATAGCAATACATTTATGCCAACGAATTATGGTAGTATGTGAATACATTCCTCAAATAACAATTTAGCTTTCATGCCTTTTTTGGATAGGATGCAATTGAAAAATGTTCACAGAAATGAAATCATAGAAAGTGTGACTTTGAAAATAATTTTGGGTATTAAGCTTTAAAAAGTGAATCAAAGTATGTATGTAAGTATGTATACTTGTTTTTAAATTGGCAGTAAGTTGGACAGTAGCCTTTGCCAGTAATAAAGCAGGTGAGATTGACGTGTCATGTTGCCACATTCACCATTCACAGAGTAAAAAAGTGAAATGTGTAAACTGTCAACAGTTACGAATTCACAACAACACATATGAAATATTTGACAGACACACAGTGTCAAATGGATAGGGTTTATATTAAATGTCAGTGAGGCACAAACACAATTTAAGAGTTCATATGTAAATTTCACTAGACGTTTTGATATCAAATGTGAATGTATGTATATGGGAGAAGACCTCCTTACACACGCATGCACACATGCACTTACTGCGCACTAAAATCACTAAAACCGGAGCTATTTTCATGAAGGCATTTCAAATAAATACCCACACATTTGCACACATCTACCCATACTTGCATATGCATGTATTTGATTTGCATTTCTGAAGAGTGTTTAAGAGTTTGGAAGGTGCTTGGTTTAGATTATACAAGTTAATCGATAAAATAAAGCACTGCCCATAAAAATAATTTAAGGTTCTAAGTTTTGTAAATTGAAAATAATTTTTATTCAAAAAGTTGCGCCTACAAAATTGTGTGTGCCTTTGAAGCTAATAATCCAATTGTATAAAAATAAATTCCAAACAAATACACAAACACATCTAAGCATGTAACAAGAAATTGCTTCTAAGGGCATTCGATTTTATGTGAACACATATAGATTTCATGGCACTGTTTGTTCAAGACTTGGCTAAATAAGCCGTGGTGGGATTATACTAGATGTCATGTACTATACGAGTACAAATATACTATAGAATATAAATGCTACGATTGGATAAAATGTGAATTAAAACTGAAAACATAAACGCACCTTCCACATTTCCTACGGTCGTAAAAGTTGGCGAAATTCGCAGGAGTGTTATTGGAAACTACAGTTATGCGCTGACATTAAATATTGCCTGTTGTCTTTCCGCGCCCGCACGCGCACACACATTTGTGCGCCAATCGTCCAGTTGACGTAGCTCGTTTTAATTGTTTATTTGCGTGTGCTTAACGGTTTAATTTGCTTTTGTCCTTTTTCGTGCTGGACTGGAAAACTTCATCAACAGTTGAATGGCTTGTGGTTCGCTTTCGTTTTTATCTACAATGTGTCTAAAAGTAAATGCTTTCGTATTTCGTCTATGTGTGTGTGCCTGTCATGAGTGGGCACACACACTTACGCACCATATCAGCAATCACACGTAACTTCCATCAGAAATTCATTTGAGCGTGGTTGTGTGAGATTTTGCGTGGGTGTGCATTTGGGCAGTTTAATGTCCTTCCGTTAAGCCTTAATTTGAAATCGATAACCATGAGTGTGCATGTGTTATTTTAGTAAGCTGCCATATGTACAGACATATGTGACTGACGTGCCCTCATTAGTACATTGTATATTAACTATGTGGGAAAATGGCCATTTGTGTAGGGGAGAAGGATAGTCATTGACATTTGAACAACATGCGATGTCCTTCAAATATTTTTAGTTAAAATTACACTCATTTGTAGTACAGATTTTGCCACATTTGACTTTTTTTTAATTTTTGTTGTGGGTTTGAACCTTAAGCTCTGACGTTGATTAGATTTTTAGTTGTATCCTTGATGATATAACACGATGATGATCGACTATTTTTATTCCAAAAACTTAAAAAAAATATACTTCCCGTGAAATAATATCACACATTTTAAAGAATATGTATTTCGTATAATTAAAGTAATTTTTTTGCAATTTATGATTAATTTGTAAACTAGAAAAATTTATTGTATTTTCTGCTGATATGTGTCAGAAACTTCTTTGAAGGATAATAAGTCTGAATAATGCGGGTGAAAATATACTTTACTGCAATAAATAAAAATTTGATAAATAATAATAGTCTACAAAGTTATTCAACGGTCAATGCACCGTTAGGGATCGCAAAGAAGAGCAACGAAAATGTCGATAACCAAGCAAGTCTTCATTGTCCTTTTGTAAGCGTGCAAATCTTAGCATCCGCAACAATATCGCCCACCAGGTACATATATATTTTCTATTGAGCTGGCATGAGGAAGCTTGAAATATCTGCTTAAAGCTTTCCAATATGCACGAATTTTGGTCAGAGTCATTGGGAAAATAAAATGCACAATATTAGCGAAAGTAAACAGAAGAACTCAATAAAATTTTAGTATTTGCAACTCAGTTACATTAAATAATAAAAATATTGCAGTACAAGAAAAATATTTTATATAAAAGCCGCTGATATCAACTGAATCGTAAGGGGAGATCTGATGTACTATATGATCTTTTTAGTCTCTACATTGTTAATTATCATCCAGCAGTTGGATCGCAAGTACGTTGCTGCTCTATATTTGAATTCAATACGCTCACATAGCTCTAACTATTGCCTTCTATGCGAGTAGCTTGATTTTTAGACTGAGTCGGAACGTTTGAAGCCAATACATCCGGGCAAATGTTAACCTAAGCTGAGTTTTATCGATTTTCATGTGGCCTCTCTATGTACCCCACTTATCAATTGTAAGTTCCAGATAATTTACGAATGGGCTTGTTGATAGCTCCTGACCATATAAGGTCATAAGACTGGTATAGGATATTCAGTGTTAATGCCAATGTTCCATTTGGTGAGTCACTAGTCTGGGAATGGATTGCAGTTTCCCGGAGGCGGCAGTATAATTGCTACTCGACGCCAGCGCTACAGTGTCATGCGCATAGGTTGCTGTAATTGTGAGTCAGAGTTAATCATTGGGAGGTCAGTTGCTTAGAGAATGTAGAGCATAGGCGGAAGAACGCTGCCTTAATTAAATTCGTCAATTGATGAAAACTTATTCACACCAAACGATGTCACTTCACCTTGTCCCATTTACTAAGTATAAGCCAGTTATTTGTATACTTCTACGCTCAAAGCCTATATTTTATTGAACTTCTGCATCGTGCATTACCCTGCGTATACGTAACTAAAAGGCAAATGCACTCAACATTAAAAGTTTTCTATAATAAATAAAGCAGTTTAACCTAATAAAAATAAGTATATAACCGCCACAAGTAGCAAAAAATAGGCACTTATTGAGTATTTGTTTTTAAGTAAAATTAAATATTTTGAGATAATGAAAATCTTTGCCTTGCCCACTGCAACCATTAACTTTCAAATAATACCGCCATAAAATGGCAGTGGCAAGCGCAATGGACTCACCGCCAATGCGGCAATTAAATGCATTCCATCGCGCGAACTATAGATGCAACTGACGAGCGAGTCTACTTAAGATGTGCGTACATCCCCGGCTTGAGACAATGATCCTTCTCCACCGTTTCTTCATCACAACGAACCGTTTGCTATGACGCTGGTTGAAATATGATGACGACTACTGCGGGAGAAGTTGCAGAAAATAAACTAAATTGCTGAGCACATAAAAGTGGAGCAAATCAAATAACAAGAATGAAAATAAAAGAACAACAAAAACCGTTACAACAAGACGAAACGGTAAGGAGCTGCACTACATAACGGCACTTTTGTCGGCGAACTTATAAAGTTTGAATTGCTTTGCTATTTGCTGAATGCAGCCGGAGGTGCAAGGGGCCATCAAGTGTGCAATTTTCAGTATGAATGCGGCAAAACAAAAGCACCATTGACACGATGGATATATGTAGCAACGAGTATAAATTCGTATGTAATTGCACAAGGGTATCGTGGCATGACGTTGTGGCAGCTGTCGATTCTTCTTTTGCTGGTGAAAAGTTTTCTCTCGAGTACGCGCCAACTTTGGTCGTTGCTTGAGTGATTGCAGTTTGATCTACCGCCTCGAGGGATGGGAGCCGATTGCAAAAGTGAAATGTCCGGAATGAACTGTAATAACCGAGCTTATAAGAAAAACGATTGGTTGGCAATAAATATGTGGCAAACAGGGACATTCATTCGTAACAAGTGAGCAAATTAACAATGCAGCTTGAAAGAGCTTATATCGTAGAAAATTGTTGAGTGGAAAGCCGGTTCAATTTAATCCAAACTTCATTACTCTTTATAAATAAAATGTCAAGTTATACGTCTGAAGTCTCTTAAGACAACAGCAGCTCTCAAACGAATGATAATAAATGGAAAAGAATCGCAAATTAATGAAGTATGCTAAATCAGAATATGCAACGCCTGCCAACAAATACCAAAAGTTTGTATCTACTTATATGCATACTCGTACAGCCTAAAGTTTGAATTTCTTGAATAAATTCACATTTTATCTTTTTAGTATTTAATGTCTGTCGCTTAAAGCGCTTTACTTCCCCATTTCTTACTGCATTGGTTATTCAAGCAGTTATGCGGGTGCTGAAATTTAGAGCTTTGCTTTGATTTCGCTTTAGTGACCCACGTACGACAGGTACATACATATGTACACTCACACATACATACATTCTTACATATGAGAACCTAGCAAAAATATTGATTTTATTGCTAGAACGTGGTACATGTGCCTCCATTCTACGGCGTTGGAATTGTTGGCTTCGTCATCTGATTTTATTCCCAATTTGTTTTATTGGTATTTTGACTGGTACTGTGGCAACTTATCTGCCGATATGTGAAGCAAACTTATCTCTCAGCGTACATACATATATGCATGTACACACAAAACCACTTTAGTGTGGATTTTATTACCTTCTTTGTCTATATGTTAACATACAATAGATGTGTGCTTTTTTGTTTCATTGGCCATCGTGGCAAGCGAACAACTTTACTTGTTTGCAGCGTTGTTAACATAAATCCTCACCTAATGGCCTGCTGAAATGGATACCATTTTGCCTACAGTCGCTCCTATGCATGTATTCATCTGCAGACACGTGTCCATGGCATAGATTTGTCTGCTTAGGCACATGTGCTTCCTCCTTTGTTTTTGTCTTATGGATATTAAGATTTTGCGGTGCGGTACTTAATCTTCCTTAACACAAATGTGATTTAGCACTTAAGCAAACGAATTTGAATTTTGGTGCGGGAAATAGTTATATTTATTTTGGATATTTTATGCGACGAACCATATTTATACAAGCTTTTATATTGCTTATTTTCTGAGAAAGACGTAAAGCTGTTTGATATCTTATAATTTAAAAAATTTTAAGTAGCTTTCGAATGGATGTTTTTAAGGGATATCCGAATTCCTTAAATATTGCGTATCTCAAAAGTTCTAATAAATCCATTCTGTGTGAGAGCGCTTAAGCAGAAATAAATTCTTAGTAACTTTTGTTGTTGCTGGCCACCTTTAACTCGCTGTTAGCATTATTAGGCAACTCACAACAGTGCTTACAAACATACGCACACAATTTGAGTTCGATGTTGTCACTTTAGTATAAAAAAAAGTAAAAAGTTTGAAGAATAAAAGTTCCACTGAGTTGTCGCAAAGAATAAATTAGTGCAGCGCCCTTATTGTTCTTGATAAGCAATAATTAATGTTTGGCTAACAAAACCTTTCGATTGCTTATTTAATATGAGAAGTGCCCACCCACTTAAGTAAAGCGTCGACAAATAAAAAAAGACATAAATTAATATTTTAACACTTCACTGAAATTGTAAGTGAATTTACCTCACATAAGATAACATGAGTAAAATATTTACCATTTCGTCCACTTTATACCCCTTATGAAGTTTAATCACGCTCAAATAATAAAAATTGACGGAGAAATCAAAGTGCTTGGCAGTCACAAAGCCGTCGGCCAATGTTACTAAATATTTTGCAACTCAAGCTCATGAAGCTGCTACATTGTCGACATTCACTTGCAACATTCAGCATTCCCAGCCCTCCTTTCACCCGTTTAAACGCAGCAAAATCCTGAAAACCTGACGTTTTACTTAACAAGCACCAACAACCAAAGACGCTGCAGGCGTGCAATATTTCCCTAGATTTCTCACAAATTCCCGTATAATTTCTTCTCGATTTTCGTTTTTGCCTTTGAGCGTCTTTCGCATTTCCCTGCCATATTCTTGGTTTTATGCGCAAAAGCTCCATCAAAAAATAATAAGTTATGAATGAGAAAAGCAATGTGAGGGGCGGGAACACCAAGAATGGCTATAAAATCCACAAGTTTATGGTAGTATTTGGAGAAAATAGTAATTGTGATAAGAATCTTTGATTTTAATTAGAGCGCAATTTATATTCCTAATCGTAAACGCACACAACATAGACTAACATTCATTAGCAATTATTCACTTTAAAAGATCTAAACAAAATATGAAAATATTCTTCTTTAATTATGTAATTTTACAATTCCTGAACCTTAAAACCATAAGCATAAATGTTATGTAACCATTACACTTTTTTCTTACAGACCCAAACTCTCGCCGACCCAGAAGTGTTCGCTGGTCAACATTCAAATCAAAAGTCATAATCAAATCATATCAGAAACAAAACAATCGTAGCCTAGACTAAAACGTCAACGAGTCAAACTCCAGCCGTAATTTGAAATAGAAATAGAAATAGAAAATGTCGACTTCTGTACAAAATTTCAACAAATCGCCAAGTGTCATTGACTCCACAGCGGTAATGTCGGCCACCGCCGTCGCAGCCAGCTCCGCCATCCAACAGCTCTCGTCGATATCGCTAATGCTCGAGTACGACATTGACAACACGCTGAACACCATCAAAGAGAATGGTGTACATCTCATACAACAACAAGAACGACAAGCGCCACAACAAGCACATCATCCGCAGAAGAATGTGAGCCAGCCACCGAACCTTACAAATGAAGCTTTAAAAGATATCAAACCTGTGCTGCCACCAACACCACCAGCCACGCCTAACTTGGCGAATACAGCGCGCAAACGCTGGAAGATTTTAGCGAAAGTATTGCGCAAAGACTCCGAGGAGACGGTCTCGTCGTCGGGCGAGGAGTTCGGTGAGGAGCAAACGGCGTCGGTGCGTCGCTTCAAGTCATTCGACCTGTTGCGCCAGGACAGCTTCGAAGATCATATGACACTGAACTGCCTGGGCAAACCGGAGAACTGGTACAAGTACAGTGTGCTGCTCGATGGGGAGGGTCAGCAGGAGTTCACCGTTAACATACATCACGTGGAGCGTCAGCTAACAGCCAGTGACCTAATGGGCTTCAATAACACCGGCAATATTTGTGTGTGGCCCTCAGAGGAGGCATTAACCGCTTACGTTCTATCCGACGCCGCTGCGTATAGTGATAAATGGATATTGGAATTGGGTGGCGGATTCACATGCTTAGCTGGGCTTATGCTCTCCAAGTACGCTAAGCCTTATGCGGTGCATCTCACCGATGGCAACGATGTGTCGGTGGAGAATGTAAAGAAGACAGTATGCCTGAACGAGCTCGCCTGCTACACAAAGTGCTCGGTGCTCAAGTGGGAAGATGTGAGTGCGCGTGCTACGGCGGAGGCTGGGAAATTCGATGTCATCCTCTCCGCCGATTGCCTGTTCTTCGATGAAGCGCGCTCGTCGCTCGTGGAGACGATTTGGTATTATATGGCACCCAGAGGTGAGGCGATAATAATGGCGCCAAGACGTGGCAAAACCATGGCGATGTTTGTTGGCGAGTGCACGCGTAGAGGCTTCGCAGTGGAGATAACACAGCGCTATAATGAGACCATATGGAAGCGGCACGAGGAATTGATGATGACGTCCGGCCTGTACGACGAGGACTTACACTACCCTGTGCTGTTGCGTCTGCGTAAGCCCTACATGGGATAGAAGCGAAAAGAAGAATGCGCTGCGAAATATGCAAGTCTTAGGTTTGATTATTAGCAAAACACGTGCAATTGTATACAAAAACCAAAAACAATAACAAAATAGTTCATAGTCATATTGTAAGGAACCGATTTTGTATTATTCCAATAATTCCAAGCACTAATGACGAAATTATAAATTAGAGATTTGTATTACGACAAATAGTATGTAAATTTTTGTCGCGTCTTTATGCGCGCAAACAAAATGGTAAATGCTTTAAAAGATATAGTACACAGGTTTTATAGCTTTCCCAACTACACCATAGGCAGAAGAGCGGTTGAGTGGCGGTGCCTCGAAACCGGTGTTAAGGGAGTAAGGGGTCTGCCTTGACTGGATATTGTTTAAAAGTGGAAGTGTATAAACAGTGTTGCCATATTATTAATTAAACTCATATCTCACCGACTTTTTCCAACTAAAATAAGCTTGTTATTTTGATTAATGAATTTTTAAGAAATCTATTTTTAAATATTATTATATTATATTTTGTACAAATATTGTTAAACATTTTTATTTTGCCTCCTAACCGTTTTCCGAACTCTTAATTCTTTTGTGTCCTATTTTTAGTCGTGACATTTTCACTAACCTATAAAAGGGTTAGCTGATTCATTAAATGATAAAATGATGTGTCCTTACAAAATTTCCTAAGTCCTAGTATATGTATATGAAAAGTATTATTTTAGAGTTACCATGTACTTTATAATAAATAAAAAACAAATTTATTAGAGAAAATTTAATTTATAATATTATGTGTTATCCAATTACAGAATATGTAATAATTTGCTAAACTAATACTCAAATGTGGTTACAGATAGTTTCAGAGTTTTCTGGAATTATTCATTATATGGGGTAGTCGAAAAAATATCATAATAATGTCTCCAGCGGAAACATGGCAAAAAGTGGTCTACCAAATGGTACATATTTATTTATTTATTATTATAAATAAAAGAAATAAAATAAGTGAAAATTTGGTTAGAAATGTGAAAATACATTTTCGACTACCCAATATTTGCTTAGATCTGAAAAGTATGCGGATGTTTCAAACTTATTTTTACAGAGAATTTTCTCCATATAATTTTCAAGCATATTTTTTTAAATTTATTTACTTCGCCTTGTTTAGGTAGATTATTAAGTGAATTTCTGCAGTCATGTAAACATATTTAAAGTGAAACAGTATCCCTAAAAACCCAGCCCAGAAACATGAAATGCGCGTCAACCTGCTCGTTACCAATCCTCAACCATAGTATAAGTTTATAGATACCTACATATAAATTAAAATTTAAAAAGTAAACGCAGATATATAAGAGACAATTGAAAAAAATAGAAATAAGTAAATTAAAATAATAAAAGAGAGGTTCGTATTTCGGTAGTGAAGCGGGTTAAAGTAATGTCTGTGAAAGTATGTGTGTGGTTAATTACCTTGCTCATATACTGCTAAGGGAGAAATGAGGGCTATATAGCCATAAATATTCAATGGAATATGGAAATCTAAATATTGTTTAAGTTTAGTATTAAAAGAGAGATCTACAAATAAATATATAAATCTGTAAAACCATAAATATATGTGACATGGTCTACGGAAAGGGGGCTTAGGTGTCAAAAAAAGGAGAACAATTAATGAGATTATTTTTAACAGCTTTTCCCAGAAAACTAGTTTCGCACGTTAGCTCCCTTTTCGTAGACCAGGTCACATATATTGTTCAACTCATTTAAGAAACTGACAACTCAGTAAAGTCAGCCGCAATAGGCGAAAAACGTCCATAGCGTAACAAACACAACTTCTACGAAGCAACGAAAACAAGCAGCTTTGGATAACCACCAACAACAAAAATTCTCGAAAATGCGCCACTGACCTAATCGCGAACAACAGTGACCAACGCGAATGACATACTTGCTGGCGATTGTCGGAATACGCGCCAAGCAACAAAAATAAAAACGCCTAAGGTAAGTTATCAGCAGGACAACGGCGCTGTCACAAATAGAGTTGTGAAAGGTAAACTGGTAAATGGAAAGGTGAAAGGGAAGCGAAAATCAGTGAATGGAAAGATAGGGTGAAACTGTCATTCGAAACGGGGCACAGAGGGGGTTAGGCTAATATAAATGTGACTACAATTGCCAACAAAGTGGTAATGACAAAGAAGATTTGTAGGAGAATGTGCGCAGGACACGTGACAGTCGCATATTTTGCAGTCTGCTGTGGTACATACGTACCTGGAAACATACCTACATACAAACATTCGCATAAAAGAGCGAAGAGTAATGCATCAGTGTTTCGCTGGGGGCCAATAAGCAAATAAACGCGAGGAAATGAAATATAGGTATGTGCGAATACGAATAACGGTGCTTGGGTTAAGTTGAAAGGAGAAATCGAGAAAATGTGTGAATTTAAAGGCGTTTTGAACGACAAAAAGGATTACATTAGCAATATATAGACAATATACTCGTACTCATACATAGATAAAAAATGTAAAAATCGTTATTTTTTAATTCCGGGAACTTAGTTTTTGTTTTTGGTATATATCAGTTTCCACCCCGTGATATAAGTATTATTATCTGTCTTCTTTAAATAAATAAAATAGACATTTATTATGCTTGTAGATGAGAGTATTTCATCTTGTGTAACCTGTGCATTGTTTGAAGCCAGAAGCAGATATTTTTCGCTCCATTGGCGTTCATCTCAAAAATAGAACAACCACAACAAATAAAACCTAAATTAGGATTTCCGCAGCCCACGCATAGACTTCCCCAACCATACAACTTGTTCTCACATATACGCACAATCGCACATATAATATACATACATATATGTATGTATAGTACATACAAAGCAATGCTTGTAAAAGACTTATTAGTCTACGCACAACACTCAGTCCACTGACATCGCTCGTCTCCTCGGCATGTCTCTATTGTCCAATAGCACGAGGACTGGGGCGCCTGTTCTTAACTGGTATGCGTGCGCTTTGTTTGCTTACTATCACATTGGAATCTCCAAACAACTTCATTTCCGTGACATAGCAGCTTGTAAGAGCGTTGAAAGCCGTCGTTTGAGCAATTTGTAGAGGATTTCAACACAGGGAACAGGTGTGTGCGTTGTGGTGGCGGATGTGTCAACAATGTCAATATATAAATACAAATACGCCATGTAAGTATATACATAGTCTTTGTGGTGGGAGTTCGTGGTAAGAGATGTGAAACACATGTTCAGGCCTTGTATTTGTATGTATATACTGCAAATGTGACAATTCACGGTTGTCTATTTGTAAATCTAATTAATTTTCTTAAATGACGTCATTTAGTGTAAAAATTTTCAGCTTTGCTTTGGCTTTTAAAATTGCATGAATAATTCGTAACGCGACAGAAATAAAAAGACATATGGAGTAGTTCACATGGAATAATTTGCATAATTTATGAAGACGTTAACAAAAGTAAGCGTGAGCTCATTAAAATGCCGCTAGAACAAACTACACATACATATAACAGGCGTTAAATAGTGTTCTTTTCAATATACGAAAAAATTACAACAAATCGCTTACTACCCGATTTAAGTCATATTCAAGCAACTTAAGACCATACAATTTTGTAAAATAAATTTTAGCGATGGAAACTGTTTAAAATTTGGAAATTTAATAAATTATTATAAATTAGTGTTTTAATAGAGTATTTCCAAAATAAATTTATTACAAAAAATCTGTGTATTTTGAAAATTTTAAACATTAAAAAACAAGTCTTGCTCTTACTAATATATAGAGCCACCACTGTAGAATTTGAGTCTATGAATGAAAAGCTCTTTACTGTATTTGTTGGTGCTTATTTTTTCATTTACGACAAGTATGATCTAATAAGCACATTCCAGCTTTCAAACATGTTCGCTTCGAACTGGATAACCCAATCGACAATTGCCACAGAACTTCTTCTTTATTTTTAATTTTGTTGGAACATGTGAAAGGGTATCTTATAATTTATAATTCGGAGATTTTCGAAGGAGTTGATTGCCTAAATGTTTTAGGCAATGAGTTTTGGATTTTGAATGTTCAAACTTCTCTTCATTTTAAAACGAGTATCTCAAATATTTAAGATATCTCAATGACACGAGATGAGAAATCTTGACAACTAGAAGTTTGAACTGTTGATTTCTCCATTATCTTATTTGAAGAGACAATTCCCTTCAGACTCACTTCTATTAATAAATTAATTAGTCAATTTAACAAAAGGAAAAGGGAAGCGGGAGATCAGCAGAGCGAATTAAATGTGTTTATTTGTAAGATATCATGTTGTTTAATTACTTTTTACACTTGAGCGGTTTCTTCTATATTTGTAATGAATACTCGCATATGCAAATAAATTAATACAATCATACATATACTCACATAAGGACACATTCATATATACGTATATATTAACAGGCGTACTGTTTGTCTGTTACGAAGGAGCAGCGGAGTGAACTGAGTGGAGGTGAGTACTCCTGACTGATTTTCAAAGGCATTAAAATATTGAGCATTTATGTGATTGATTTCCATGGTGTAAGCAATTTCTTGCGTAGATTACCCTCCTTTTTTCATACCAGTATATTCTCCATATCTTTGCGTTGGAGCTCATAAGGTTAAGTGATTTATGATTTCGATTCTGTTGTGGCTAAAACAAATCCATTTTTGCGTAAATTGAATTTTACGACATTCGATTGGCACCCCACTGCTTAAGGCAACACACACACACACATGTAAAAAAGAAACAACAACAAGCCAACGAAGTGTGAGCGAGTGCAACCCTTTCGTTGTTCGTTTCAGTTGAAAAACTCGTCTCTGGTCGCCGTCGCCGCCTATAATTCATTGCACTTACAAGCTTTATGACTGTTCATCGGTTCGAGGCATGTACAAATGTATGGACACACATGCCCCCGATCCTCCCCCCGTGTGTACAGTGCACCCTTGACTGGGCTGGTGACCTGCCAAAAATGTCACGAACAACACGAACTCCGACTCGTAAGTGGATCAATGTTACCAAGCGGAAATCTCTCCAGCAGTCGATTCTGGTAAGTAGTACTTCTAGTAGTGCCGTGTATGCTAGCGAATGGTGTTAGGACCTGTAAATTAATTGTTTATGCACTCGTCTATGTATGGGAGAGACACTTGATTGAGTTTAGTGGAAGGGGTTAGCTCAAATAAAATACTGAATAATTTGCATTTCGTTGTTGCCATCATACAACTGGGTGCTCGTAGAGACACTCCTCTAATCCACCCAACCAAACATTATATATACTTGTATGTGCACATGTGTGTATGTCTGTATGCAGTCAATTACTTAGTTTTGTGTCTGCGCTTCGCTTGGGTCGTTGGGTCAGTCGCCGTTTAAGTTGGCGACGGCCACTCTGCTGTGTCATTACCATTGACAATGGCAGCTAAAAGTTTAATGATGTGCCAAAACATCGCTATACTTATGGGGTTGGGATAGCCATGACCGGGACGGGAATATATTTACAGTTGAAAAATGAAAAGGGAAAATTCTTCTAAAGCGAAATAAAAATGACAATAGAAGTCCACAGAAAGCTTTTTAATGACTATTGAAACAAAGAACTATACAAAAATCTAGACTCGCTTAAAGCATCAGCACTTCTGCCAACTCATTTACGGTTTTCGCATTTGCTCGCTTACTCTTTATTTCTTGGCAGCGTGGAAAGAACGGAGGTGGCGAAGATGAATTTTAAAGTGTCAGCATTGTTGGCATAAAATATGCAACGGATTAAAGCATAATTTCCTCAGGGAAATAAGCGAGAAAGCGCAACGATGCGCTTACATTTTATTTTCGCCTTTTAATTTCACTTAAATTTTATTACGAACTCATTTAAGAGAATACAAAAAGCAAAGCTGTTTCGGATGGCAGTCACATTTTATTGCTGACCTCTACGAGCTTTTCTATTGAGAACTCGAGACTTTTCTATGAGTGTGGTATAATGGGTATATATAAATGCAAAAATGTGTGACTCAGGGACTTCAGACGATACTTTGCTATATGAGGACGAAGTTATTGTATTGGTTGTTTTAATAGAGATGTCAACTTTATTACGAAAATTCTTGTAAAGAATGTATTTCATGCTATACGCTCAACCTCTGGTCAATATAATCTGTCTACTGAGCATACTATTAGCAACTACATCACCCACCTTGAGACCCCGCATTCATTTTGGATAATATTCCACGAAATAGATCACGACCAGCACGCAGTGAAGAAAATGTAGCAGCCGTAGCTGAGAATGTACACGAAGGCCATGAAGAGTCGATTCGGTGCCATTGGCAGGAACTCGGACTGACGTGTGGAACGACTTGGCGAATTTTACGTCAAGCTTGTCTAACGACATCGTTTCGTTCCGTGGGATCTTGAAAAATTCCAAGAAAATTCGACGTTTTCGAGCCAAATTTTGTTCAGCGATGAGGGCTATTTCTGGCTCAATAAACTTGAAAAATTTCCGCTTTTGGGTCGAAGAGCAACCTGAAGAGTTTCAAAACAACGATTTGGTGTGGTTGGTGGGCCGGTGGAATCATCCGTCCATATTTCTTCAAAATTATTGTAACCGTTATCGCGCCATGATAACCGACAATTTGATGCCTAAAATTGAAGCTCGTAATCTCGCAGACATTTGGTTTCAACAAGACGGAGCCACTTCCCACACATCGCATCAATCAATGGATTTATTGTAGGGCCGGTCGATTGGGCATCAAGATCGTGGGATATCACACCTTTAGACTTTGTTCCTGTGGGGATGTGTAAAGTGTGAAGTTTACGCAGACAATCTCGTTTCGACGCCTTGGAGCAAAACATCACGCCAGTCATTCGCCATTTAAATTGGACTCAACGAATGGACCATCTGAGACGTAGCCGCGGCCAACAGCTGAAAGAGACAATCTGCAAAAAGTAAAATGCCACAGAATGTGCTTTCGAATGATAATAAATATCTCTCATTAAATTCGAAGTTTCTGTAATTTTTCTTAAAAAAAGTAAGGAAATGGATCACCCTTTAGATGCAAACATTTGTAAAATATGAATTTGTATAAAATAAAAACTTTAATGTATCAAACATTGATAAGCACATATCTTATGATAAATTGAATATTTTATGATGACAACTCATCGTGTCGTGTCGTGTCAATCAGTTATCAATTTAAATTTTATTGTTAATCACTGTTTATTACTCTGGCGGTAGCAATTATAGTCCCCACCACATTAGTGCTGATTGCATACTGTTTTGTTTATATTGCCAGGTGAGAAATCGAAAACAAGATTTCGCAGCCAAGGCAAGTGAGTTATAAGCAGAATATATTTGTAAACAGTGTTGGTAAGCGTAAATTACTCGTCGTGTGTAGGAGGGCGATTAGTGGATTTATTTGCGTGTATTGACACATATTTCTTGTTTACCTTTCAGCACAAAAGCGCAATGAAAATTATCCCACAAATGCCTGTCGCACACTTCCGACCACGACCACGAGAGCATAGGCGCCCCACTTGACGTGGCCTTCAATGGGGCGATTGTCGAGGCGTGCACGACTGTGTACACAAGGCCAGCGCCGCAAACGCGGCGGCGTAAATAAATATATAATGTGCAAATAGAAGCACGAATGCTTGATGATGGCAAAGCAGGGCAAATATAAATGCCTGTTAATAAAGTGGCACCGGATATTAACGGTAATTTTTGTAGTAGACATCCTTAACGCAAATGCCCCGGCCATTGACGGACCGCTGGAAAGCAAATAAGAATGATTTATGAGTTTTTAGTAGCACTTAATTACACCCAACCAATTCAAAAGCAGTAAAGCACAATCGTAGAAGTGTGCGTGTGGTTTGTACTATTGTTTATATGTATGTATGTTTACATATATTTACTGTGGTGTTTTATTTCTTTATAAAGCTTTTATTTCGTATTTGCGATTCCTTTAAAGTCATTTAGGAAAATAAAGTTTGCGATTATTTTTTTTGAAACAGAAATCAAAATTTTTATCGTATTCTACTCTGCTTTGTGCACATTTGAAAGTTGAAGCTAAAATTTTCTTAATCCAAGCTCATGCAGACGAATATCTTTATAATGACATATTCGCATTCAAATTTTTTAATGGATCCTAACAGCCGCTGTCTTACCTTTGAACCTTAATAAATAATTTTGGAAAATGACAGTGCTTTCACTCAATTGGGCAAACTCGAGCCATTTGGTCAACTATTTGCCGTCTGAATGCCATAAAAGGCACACGACCTCATCAAAATGAGGTAGGAAATAAAGTAAACGAAAGATAAAATAAAATTTAATTAAAATAAGACTTAATGACGGAAGAAAAAAAGCAACCGCACAACAAAGGTTTTTTGCTCCTTACAGCTTGTATGATGAGTGAGGGTTTGTATGGAAATTGCAGTGAGTTTTATTCCTGATTTTTCATTCATTTCACATAAGCAAACATAACACTTAATAACTTTACTTCCGTCGAATTTACGGCGCAATCATATCAGCGATAGAACATTACTTGCGCCTTTTTCGATATTTGTCTTTTCACAAGTGCAAATTCCAAATGCAGGAAATATGTTTAAAAACAGTTTTACTGTTCCAAATGATGGCATACAGAATTAAATCTGAATGCATAAAAACACATTTTTTCTCACATAAATGCAACTAAGATGACCATAACAAAATATCCTCTATTTATTGCACAATTGCTTTATTGTTACTTTTTAGGATATACATACATGTATGTACTTAGTTGAGCGCCATATTATTGTTACATCACTGCTAGCAGATAAAACGGAAATAACTTATGGCTTTGCCTATCAAGACAATACCAACTTCCAAAAGGTCATAGTGAATTTATCTGTGTGCGAAATACAATATTTTTGCATTTCTAAACATGCTGCAGATTATGTCCTCGTCGTTGCGCAACAAACAAATTATGGCATTTTCATTTGCCATTTATTCCATGCCTGAGTGCGTTTCGTTATCAGTGCTTTGCAGGCTGCAGTTATTTACATAATTGTGTGGAAGGATAAATTTATGCAAGCATACAGCATGCGAGTATGGGAGTGACTCCCATATATCTATATATACGTATAAATTATATTATACTATGTGTGAAGCTTTCGTATGCGTTGCAAGTGTAAGTGAAGGAATTGTTTCTACTGACTTATTTGTAAATAATTGCTTGCATGCTTAGAACAAGATGTGCTATATCTAAAAATACGTATATGTATATGTATGTATGCAAATAGGCACGGCTTGCGGCTGTCTTTTTGCATTCAACTTTAAAACTTTTGCCAATTTTTATAAGGAATTCTTCTTATTCGATCCACGCAGGCTTAAAATTAATCTTAGATTTCCTTGAAATTCCTTATATAAAAAAAAATAAAATACATTAATTACATTAGAAAAAAGTAATATGACAATGTTATAAGTAACGAAAAGGTCTATAACTCATTTATACAGATTTTGGTCACATAACCCAAAAAATTTATGTTAAAAATTGAAATAACCAAGATTTTGGTTTTTTATTTTTTTGGTACAGAAATATTTTTTTTTACAATCATTGTGATGGAAACTTACCTTATACCATCTTATGTCCCAATTACATTGATTTTTTAATTTAAATTTGTTTTGATCTCAATCGCTCTTAAATTATTTTCCTCTTATGTGATATTTCGTTTCTGATTGGTTTCATCCCACTATAATTATACCCTGAGCAGGGTATATTAAGTTTTTCACGAAGTTTGTAACACCTAAAAGGAAGCGTCGGAGACCCTATAAAGTGTATATATAAATGATCAGTATGTGGAGCTGAGTCGGTTTAGCCATGTCCGTCTGTCTGTCTGTCCGTCTGTTTGTATATATACGAACTAGTACCTCAGTTTTTAAGATATCGTTCTGAAAGCTGCTCATTTGTCGGATATGGGATCACTATAACATATAGCTGCTATATAAACTGAACGATCGGAATCAAGGGCTTGTATGGAAAACTTTCGCATTTGACGTAGTATTTCCACGCAATTTGATATGGATTAAATTAAGCTAATAATATAATCTGCGAAACAATTATTCAGATCGGATTACTATAGCATATAGCTCCCATACAAACTGTTGTTACTAAATAGTTACTAAAATAAATGCACCTGTGAAGGGTATATTAGCTTCGCTACAGCCGAAGTTAACGTTTTTTCTTGATTTTTGTTTTCAAAAAGTCTAAAATTGCTTATTTATAAGCGCTTTATTCGCTAATATCGGCAATTTAAGTTTCGTTAGTCCGCTCCCGGTATTCTGTCATCATCGCCCCGTCCACTTCTGCCCTCTCCATTATCCCTCATTATACTGTCATCGGCGCTGAGCACTCATAATTATGTCATTATTGCCACTGAATGGATCTAAATTGATGCCTCTCAACGAATATTGAGTGAATTAGTGGCATATGGCCAGCAATTCATGATTCGACACTCACCCGCTGGCATTGCGCTACTCCATTTCAGCAGTCGATTGGAAGCGTTAAACACCTTGTTACCGATTTGTAAACCATCCAAAAGCAACAGCGAAATTGGCTCAAATTATGTTAAGCTGCTTGTGGTCATTTATCCTAAGCGTGTTTTCACGGCGTTTGCATCTTACTTTCACATTCGCTTTTAGGTTTGGAAATTTATTTCTGTTTTTTGTTTTTCATGTCATAATTCATACTTTATGATTTGCAAACATGATTTTTTCGCAATAAATGTTGTCGGTTTGTAAAGTGAGGAAAATTGAAAAATTGCATGAGCGTGTTCAGAAGCCAAGTGTCCATGCATTTGCACCCGTTTTCGTCTCTGTGAAAAAAAGTTTTTTTAACTGCTTTATTCTCACGATTTTAGCTTATTGACGCTTACTATAATTAATGACTGCAGGGAGGAAGTGCTTTAAATTGTTATAATGTTGGTGCATGCTCGAAATTGGCGTACATGGCGGTTTGAAACGGATAGAACCGAGTTAAAATGGTTTCAACGAATTTGCTAATTTAATTATCATTACTTCAGCAGAGCTCCTCATTTTAATGTGTGTTAGTATTATTACTTCATCTAAGGTGAGTTTGAGCGGTACTAATTTTTATTATTATTTCAATATTATTCTGTTAATTTGCTTTGTAAGTTACTTCTATTATTTTGCTCATTGCTATGCATTAACATGTGTGTCTTTTTATGTGTAGCAGAAAATGTTTTGCTGTTACAGAACTTTGGACTATTTGCAACACTTCCACTGGAGACAAACTGAAATTCAGGCAGTATTTTATGCCTCAGCCTACTTTTATAGCCGTCATTATATTAAATGAGTTCCCACTTTGGCAAGCTTTACTGCAAATGACACAACAAAAAATTTGAAATAATTTTAGGAAAAAAAACTGCGCAGCGATTTGTTTAAAAAATTGTATAAGCCCCTCTTTTATGGTATAAAAATAATACTACAGTTCTAAGCAAAGTAACTAGAACTTTTATGAATAACTTTCAAAACGGATTTTCTTTGCCGCAAAAAAACGAGATAATCGGAAATATAAACTCACTTAAACGAGCATTTTCTCTCTACGGCAAGCAGATGTTTTGAGTAAAAGCTCTAGCGCGCTCAGTTGAATTTGTCGTGCCTCTCTGTTTATACCCGAAAGTACTACAACTAGCATTCTGCGCACTCGCATTCAGCCTTGGCAATGACAGAAGGCCGCAAACCGGCAATTGCTGCAGCACAACAAAAACAACAGAAGAAGTTAGTGTAGCACAGTCTCGGCTTTGCCTATCAAGCACTGCCGACAATGACTTTTGGTTGAGCTTGCAGTTGCCACAACCGAACAAAATCAGTTGTTGGCCGCATTGGTGAAAGAGCGGACGCGTTTACGGCTGCGCAAAAGGTGGTAAAAAGCGAACGTTGAAAATCGACAAGAAGTAGTGCAGTCAAAGCCAAAGTGTTAAAAATTAAAATAATTTTAATGAATCGTTTGGTGTCGTGCAGTTCACTGACATATGCTCTCGCGATAAATTCAAGGTCCATCATTCTTTACCCTTAATTGTAGAGCGGACGAAACGCGTTCTTTGTGTTTGTTTTTTACGTTCGCCACTGATATTACACGTTTGTATGTGTGTAGGCAATAGTCTACTTGCCAGCGTAGAAAGTGTTGCGCTCATTAGGCGCTTCTTTGTGTAAAATCAACAAAGCAATTCTTTCCGATCTCCGCTAAACTTCTTTTTCTCAATTGAAGTCACAGTGGAAGCATTTAACAAAAATAACAAATATCTAAATAATACAAACAAACTGCAAAAAAGCCAACTCTTTGTAAAATTACACAAATCGTTGGAAATTTCTGTTCCCAGCTGTGATCGCACCTTTGGCCGAGGGTAAAGATGCGCTTTCGTTCTAGAACCGCATTATTGCTGCCCAGCTGCTGGCGACCGTCAATAAAGAGCGGTGAACGCCGGCGAGCTGCTGCTGCTGCCAACAGCAATGCTGGTTACAACATTATACTTGTTGTCCTCCTGCTGCAGGTGCTAATAGCCGTTGCTGCAGCCGGTGCCGTCACAGCCAGCGCTGGCGGAACGAAAGGATTACAGCGCATGCGGGCAGCGAAGGTAGCGCACGTTCATGGCCTGCAGGCAGTGCCGGAGAGCTTAAGCATCAACAAGTCGCTGACAAAGGACAAGCAAAGCCGATACATCGACGACGCCAATCACTTGGCTGGCAAATACGGTGAGTTCAGTTTGTAAGCAAGATGTCAATGTTTTTTCGAACTGTCAAGTGATAAGTTACCTAATGGTTATATATACTAAAAACAAGAAAAAACGTTAACTTCGATTGCACCGAAGCTAAATACCCTTCACAGGTGCATTTCTGTTAGTAACTATGTGTTCAGTTTGTATGGAAGCTTGTATGGAAGCTTGAAGAACTTGATTCCGATCGTTCAGTTTGTATGGCAGCTATATGCTATAGTTAACCGATCTGAACAATTTCTTCGGAAATTACATTGTTGCCTTAGAAAATAATCTAAACCGAATTTCGTGAATATATCTTGTCAAATGTGAAAGTTTTCCATGCAAGCATTTGATTCCGATCGTTGAGTTTGTATGGCAGCTATATGTTATAGTAGTCCGATATCGGCCGTTCCGACAAATGAGCAGCTTCTTGAAGAGAAAATGAGGTTTGCAAAATTTCAAAACGATATCTTAAAAACTGAGGGACTAGTTCGTATATATACAGACAGACAGACGGACATGGCAAAATCGACCCAGCTCGACATACTGATCATTTATATATATACTTTATAGGGTCTCCGACGATTCCTTCTGGGTGTTACAAACTTCGTGACAAACGTAATATACCCTGTTCAGGGTATAATAACTAGAGGATTGAGTGGCAATTCGAAGAGAGTTGGTACAGCCTGTGGATGCCTATGTTAATGAGTTCTATTTGCAGCCTCTTCATATAAGAAATATGGTCGGCAGTTTGATCTTGTTGAACTAGAGGCTCTAACTTTTTAAATTGACGAGAACAAAACAAAATATATATATCTAAATTGCAAATAAATAAGCTATGTATTCGAATAGTTTTGGACTCGGACAATATTTCGTCATAAGTTGGTACACCTCCAAGGCATTATTCGTGTCAATTGAAAGATTAAAATGGAATTTAAGATTGAGTTGTTTTGTAATATAGAGAGTAGGAGTGTTTTTGTCTACTTTCGACTATTTTCGGGATAATATTATCTCCCAAATTTAATTGAAATCGGTCAAGTAGAGTAGGGAGGGTATTATAGCTTGAATGGTTTAGGAGATATGAACAATAAATTAATAAGAAGACCGGGCCGTGCACATTTTTTTAAAAATTGTTGAGCAATAGATGGCCCTCGCTAATACAATTCGCTGTTTTTATCTTCCACTGGAGTTTACTTATAGCATTTTATGAGACCATCTACAATATCAACCATCCTTAGGTTTCAAGGATCATGTGTACTAAAAAAAATATCTCAATTTTTACTCAAGTTATCGCTTGCACAAACGAACAGACAGACAGCCACTCGAAATTCAACTCGTCCCGTCATCCTGATCATGTATATGTAAACAACAGACATAACTCCATAGCTATCTATATTAGTGTTATGCCATACAAATAATCGTTAGGTGAACTCTGTAGTATAATAAATACTTCAATATACTAAATAAGATCTGGAAAACCTTTAGTAAAGATTAGATTCGTAATCAAAGGAAAACTCGCTGACATCAACGATTGTCGGTATAAGAATCCAAGGAATTGTACTTGAGGTTTAATTTTAAATATGTTCGTGCAGATAAATTTCATTGGAAAAAATTACGAATTTAAGGCTGCTTTCTGGTAAGGCTGGTCTGGTTACCAGTCTTTCTGACCAGTTAATAGAGGTGACCGCTTAATATATTGTACTATTCTATCTTCTAAGTTGGTTCAACCTGGACACAGTGTGCTAAATTTACTAAAATCGATTCAGTAGTTTAAGAGTCCATCGCGGACAAACAACGTGACATGTAGTTTTTATATATAAAGATAAGTCGAGGTCATAACTAAGCAACTTTGGCTATCTTTAAAATGTATTAAAAAACAAATACATACAAAAGCTACATAAATATAGTAATTATTCGTAAGAATACTTACATTTATACTTAAGCCAACCTACATTAGCCATAACTATATTTTTACAATCTACCAACCCAGCCCCATTATTTGGCCGGGAATCTATAGTAAAGTTGAGAAACAAAGCAGCTTTTCCCAGATTCTGCGGTGGTCTTTTTAACCCACATCGCCTCACTCCCTTCCTACTCCCATTCTGCCTGCTTAACGGCGTGAGACTCATTGCTCAGCAGAAGAAGTACCTAATTACCAAACGCCGATTACTACTCATTAGCATTATTTATATTTAAACACTAATTAGGCAAAAATCAAACGAAAACGCTCGCTCAAAGAAGACATAGAGAGCAACAAAAAAAAAAAACTTCCAAAAGCAGAAACAAAAATTAATTATGTAAAAGGCCAGCTTTTCTTTTCCGTAAACAATTGCATATTTGGCGAGCGCTGCTTTGCTTTCTAAACAGCGTCGCTGAAGTTCCGATTTTGAGGCCAAAAGCAAAAGATTTAAGCAACGAACCAGCATCACGATTAACAATTTGTCTGTCGCGCTCTTGCACACGTATGCACGTGTTTGCATGTGTGCAGCGTTGGTGTTGCGTTAAATCTTTGTTCGTGTGTCATTCTTGTGTTTAACGGCAAATTAGAAACAAAACCCTTGAACAATGGAAGAAAAACAATGGACCGCGTGCAGACTTGCAGCTTTCAGCGTGAACTTTCGAAGAGGAAAATAATTAATGCAAAGCCGAATGGAAAAACGTCATGTGGCAACGAAACACCTTAAATTAAGAAAGCAACAACAACAGCAACACTGTGTACTATTAGAGGTGACCACAGGCGGATTGTCAGGCAGACAGATGGAAACGTTTAGAAACTGTCCGTACAATTAATGAGCCGACAATTTCATTTGGCATTTTTACATAGCTTTTGTTGTTGTAGCCATTATATGCTGATCGCTTTTCAAAGTTTTACTTTTCTGCGCTTCTCTGCAGTGGATTTTACGCATGCGTGCGCAGTACGCGTTGGCTTTGTCACTGCTGGAGTTTGAATACAGGCCCATATATTTGTATATGAAGAAATAATAAAAGGGAGCTGCGAAAAAGGGAGCAAGCGGAAGCATTGCGAAGTTCATGCAGACAGCAAGCAAGTCAGTCGGTCAGTCGACTACGACCATCTACATAAAAACGTACATGCAGAATTGCATTACATATATATTTTATGTATAATAAGAAGCATTTACAAAGGCAGTAACTCAAATAGCAACGCCTCTATGAATAGTGTCCATCCAAGCCTGGTAGAATATATGAGGAGTGAATTTGTCCATTGTGGCCCTGAATGAAGTTACACTGTATTAATGCAGTTATGAATTTCCAAATTTTTTATAAAACTCGTGCACCCATTTGTATAGCTAAGATCATAATTTCTTGTTAGCGTTCTATCGATGCCAAAATCTATGTATTGGGTAGTCGAAAAAGTCTTTTCGTATTTCTAATCAAACTTCAACTTATTTTTTTTATATTTATACTAATAAATAAATATACAAATATGTACCGCTGGAGACATTATTCAATCAGTGTAAAACTTTCATCAGTGGAAATCGAAACTTCGAAATTTCCAAAACGGAAACGAGTGAACCATTGTTGTGCTACACGAAGTGATACAACATCGTCTCCGCAAACTTCACAAAATTTCATTGGTGGCTTGAGTGGCATTCTTCCCTCTATTATACAAAAATCTCAAAATATAGCGAATTTCTTCATTATTTTCACTCATTTTTGAACAGCTGTAACTTTTTTTCAACTTCCCCGAAGTTAATTTTTTTTTTGGTGAAGTTTAAAATCTTATCTTTCCAAGACTATAGGTAGGACACAATGTGATTGGTAGTACTGGACTGGATACGACTGCAACGACATCTATTGACAAAATACGAAAAGACTTTTTCGACTACAAAATATAAGTCATGAAAAAATTTTTATGTGCACATTTTGTTTTTTTATTTATTTATACTAACTAACTAACTAATTCACCATTTTATATTTTTTTATCCAGCTGTGAACTCTGGATTGTTAACTAAGATTAGGAGTCTTCCTAAAAGCTTTCGTTTTTCTATTAACTTCCATTGAAATCGCCACTAAGTATATAAATAATGACCAAAAGCAGATATCTAGTGGCCACTAAGGCATTAATATGCAAATGAGGGGAGTACAAGTGCCCTAAATCTGGCTGCTTATTTATTAAATGGAAAACTCTCCATTGAAAGTGAACCAGAAATACAAATGCAAATGAGGCTAAGATTTCAGTGGCGTTAAGCTTTCAAAACACAACAAAATATTAGGAAACAATATTGTAAAATAAAACGAATTTGAAGTACGGAGACCGCATTTGAACATTTTAAGAATTGAAAACTAAAAGTCACGCAATTGCGAAGACACACGTGGTCGCCGAAATGACTTGACAAATCCTGAAAATTACAATAACAAAGAGTTATAAGCCGGGAACTGGCAACCCGGACCATATGTTTTCATTGCTCAACACAATACAAAAATGCAACAACGCTTGAGACGCTTGTGTAATTGCATAGCGCGCGCTTCGTATGTTTGCCTTACCAATGCCCATTATTTTTTATTGTATTTTGTTTGTTTTGCAATCTCTGTTAAGTGTTAATATTTGAATGCTTTTCGTATTAATTAAATTGTGTTGTAGCATGAAAAAGATGAAAAAGTGAAAGTTTGGCCCAGCGATGCGGCAACGCACTGATTACCAGCACAATGGCGCCGACTGCTGGTTGCGCTGGGCGTCGTCTTTGAATTCGGGCGGCATAACAAGATTAGACGGTCTGTTATACTTTCAATGGGCATGTAATAAATCATTTAGTTAAGCGCTTATGAATTTTTCGAAGCGCTTTATGATGGATCTTAAACGGTTGCAGCATGTGGCTGAAAGTGAAATTGGGGCACAAATCGAACAAAGCACGAACCGTATTGAATGCGCCAGCTCAAGAAGTGCAAAACAATGGAAGCACACTCGCCCGTCGCTTAAGTCTTTCGTGCGCGCACTGGAGCGATGGCGGCGACGGTGGCGGTGGCGGTGTGGATCGCTTTGGTCACAGTTAAGAATGAAAGTCTATAAAATTTAATGAACCGCTGCAAGATGCGGTGGTTAAGTGGTTGGCTTTGTTTGTGCATTTGCGGTTGAAGAACAACAGAAGTGCCGCAATTGAATTCGTGCGAGCGGCGAGAAAATTGCGCGATTTGTTTGGCGTTGAAAGTGCAAATATTTATTTTGCACTAAAATTGTCAAATTAACTACAAACAGTGATTGCGCTTCGCCTTCGTGCATGTGCGTGAGCGCGTGTGTGTGCTTGCCAGCTTTCGCCTCACTTGCGCCACAAGCAACACGCCTATAACGAGACACTACGAGAACGCAACTTGTTCTGGCGCAGTGGCGCGGATTCTAGTCACGTTTTGTTTCAGTGCTGCGGCTTGGCACTGACTTTCTTTTCACATACTTTATTTGGCTGCTTTTCATTTGTGCGCGTATGTGTTTTCGTTTTTCCTTTTCGGATTTTTTGCTTGAAGCGCAATATGCCGGCGTGACACCTTCAAAGTCAGCTCCGCCGTCTACGCTAACAGCCTAAACATATTTTACCACACACTGTCAACGCGTTGTACAAATGACGCTTGCCACATAAATTGTCAACTTAACTGTTTACGGTTGAACGGCTGATTTCTTACTCGTCTGCGTTGCAGAAACTCAGAAACGCAACAAAAAATAGTCAAAAACCAAAGCCGTCTTATTTGCGCCGCGACTACTTCATACCGTTTCACAACCACGACCTTATCTGCACAGACCCACACACATACACACGCAGGCTGCTTGCCACGAGCAGTCATTGACCGTCCAACGCGTCCACTGAGTTCTCAGCGTCAAGCGTACATTTGTGCTTTTGTTGCAACTGTTGTTGTGCTGGGCATTTATTGACATTTTATGTCCCTATTTAGCGCTAAATGCGCACATAAATAATACAACTGAAACATACGAAACGACCTTTTCGGGCGACCGCCACAAGCGCATGCTTTTACAACACTCCAACGGCGCTTACCGTTAAGCCTCGTTTGCATGGTGAGAAACTTTATGACACTACATTTGAGCACTCAAGCCGTTGCGAATGAGTTACCACTCGCTGTGCACATAAAAACACAAGTAAAATAGCAAATCGCCGGCAATTAAATCATATAACTCGAATATATTGACATTGGCAATAAATGCAAATTAAACTCAACCGAATTATATCGGTTTGTGAGTCGTAAACCTCAACAATGATTAAATTAGAGCTTACAACGATTGCGCTCAGTTAGAGATAACTGATTAGTCCAATCATCTAAGCTTAAATTAGGTAAGAATCTCGGAATTCTATATACCCATTTATGTGTCTGTAAATACTTGTATATTGACACCCTAGAGTTGTCTCAAAACCTACATATGGTAGGGTATACCTAGGTGAACTTATTCCGAGGCGAACTTACTATAATGACTGGCCTAGATTGGAATGTGGCGTCATGGATTAGAGAACGGGAATACTGTGCCTTTGAGTGTGCTGGAAAGGGACTTACTTCATCAAATCCGCATCTAATCTCGATTTAGAAAGCAGCAGTGATTTTGCTTGGGTGATATCGGTTAGTCGAAAAAGTCTTTTCGTATTTTGTCAATAGATGTCGTTGCAATCGTATATCTCCAGGCCTAACTATCACATTGTGTCATACTATACTCGTAAAATGTTAGAAAGGTAATCTCACCTTAAGTGAGCTTCATTTAACCAAGAAAAAATAAAATCGGGGAAATTCGGGAAAATAATGAAGAAATTAGCCATATTTTGAATTTTTTGTATAAAAAAGAAAGAATGCCAAGCAAGCTACCGATGAAATTTGTGAACTTTACGGAGACGACGCTGTATCAATTCATGTAGCACAACAATGGTTCGCTCGCTTCCGTTCTGGAAATTTCGATTTACACTGGTGGAATAATGTCTCTAACGGAAAAATGGCAAAGAGTGGTCGACCATATGATACATATTTGTTTATTTATTTATTAGTATAAATACCATATAAAAAAAAGTTGAAGTTTGAATAGAAACACAAAAAGACTTTTTCGACTACCATTAATAAGCAAAATCTTCTAATCCCTGAACGTTGAAATTTAAGTTTTAAAAATTTGGTTTGAAGACTTTATCAGTAATTTACCAATTTACTTAAGGAACTTATACACTTATTCTCAAAAATTCGTCACAAAACTCAACAACACCAATATACTTTTATACTTTTTTTCTCAGTGTATCAAGTCGCACAGGCCTCATACAGTTTGTGGATACTTTTTGTCAGTTGTCGGGGATTTTTGCGAAAATTTTGTAATTTGTTTACATTTAATTTAGCTGTTTGCCATTTTCGGTGTGTTTGCATGTGTGCAGGTATGTGTAAATATCATGTTGTACGAATGGGTTGGTGTGTAATGTGGTTGTTTTCGCTATTTTCGCCGAACCTCACTTGACCCATTAACCGCCTGACATTATTGCAAGCTTCCAACTTACTTAGCAGCGTGTTTGACAGCGGCGCTCGCCGTGTTGTTCTTGCTTAATTAAAAAATCTTTAATGCGAGTAATTTGCTGCTGCTGCTATTGGCATTTACGTTGATGGAAACTTTTCCAACTTGTCGAATGTGCGTGCCGATGAAATGGAAAGAACGTTGGTGAACGTCGCTAGCTTGCCGCCAGCGATGTCGGCGAACGTTTCCACTTATTCTTTCCTATTTTTTGGCTACATTTTGTATATCGCGATTTCTTGTTTTGCTAGTTTTTTTGTTCAGATTAAAATTTCGCTTATGAATTTTATTGAACCGGAAGCAATAGTGGAGGTGACTGGTGAAAAATAACAAAGCGAAGTACAAGTTTTATTGCCAAAACTTATATATGTACATATGTGCAATGAAAATCGCACCTAAAAGCGTGGTCACTTAATAAAAATTCTGTTGAGAAAGACGATAGGGTCAATCACAGGTTTAAAAATTCTCATTCTCTTCTAAAAATGTTACCTAAGTGGTGTCTGTTATGAAGTTGGAAGTAAGCTCAGTTGTCAGATTTCAGTCGTAAACTTTTATTGCTTTACATTTTTAGCTGGAATTTTAATATTTTTTGCGAAGTCGTAAGAAATTTTATTAATCCGTGTTTAGCCTTGTTGTAGCATATACTGTTAGTAATAATCGCTCTTGGTTTTTTTTTTACTACTTTTACCGTAGATATGTATGCATGTGTATGTATGCATACCAGGCGTTTGTATAGAATGGCGCTGATAGACATCACCAGCAATGCTCTCAGATAAAATTAAATTTTTTTATTATCAATAACTAATCTTTTATAAAATATTATTAGCAAACGAAAATTGAGAGTCGAATACTTCAAGCAGAAGCTAGAAAAACTCGCGATCTAAGCACATTGTTGGACACCGTTGTGGCAGAGTGGCGGCAGCCGTGCTTATCAGCGGAGCCAAGAGTATAGCCGTAAATAGCAGCATTAGTAACGCTATTTATTACTGTAATACATATATATGTACGTATGTTTATATACAAGTAGTTAGCACCGTAGCACTTCCGCGCCGTTAGTGGCAGTTGGACGGCCATTAAGTCGCCTGCACAGAGCTCACCAATCCAGTGGTCAACTGAAGTGCGAATGAAACATTTCTTTGCTCTCAAACTCCATTGTTGCCAACCACTTGGCACTTTCGTACATTGACGGATAAAACCAAAATGTTACCCAACGTATGCACCGAAATGTTGAACCACTCTTGGATTGCTGCACTTTCCTCGCCAGCAGCACCAACGAAAATGCTAGGAAAGGGGTGCGGTCTGGTCGATTAAAACGGAAAGGTGCTCTCGTACCATTTATTACGTAATCAAAAAGCATTCGATACTCCACCGCCGCCGGCTTCGCTTCTAACGAAAGTGAGTGCAAAAAAGTATGTTGCCACTTACCACTTACGCCACGAATTGGCTCATCCTCGGCGCAATATTACGGCAATTTGCATTAAATTGCACTTTGCATGCAACAAACAGACGCAAATTGCATTTAATTAAATTCGCATTTGCCTGCCAACTGTGAGTGTTTGTATTTGGCAAACGCTCATGCACACACATACATACATACATACATAAGTATGTATATGTGTACGTAAGTATGTACGTGGGCATATGCAAATGTGTGCTGTTAGTCGCCCAAGAGCGGCTGGTTGCTCTGCGTTGCATTAAAAGGGTTACACACTGCCGTTCTTTTTCTGTCAGCACCGGTAATTGCTGGCCATTTCCTGCCACAGCCGAGCGATAAGGCAATGCAGCACATTTTAAAAGCCAAGAGCCTGGCCAGCTGTTGCCGAAGCCGCTATCTTACGAATGTTCTGTGCCAAACCGCCTATGTATGAGTGCGTGTGGGCAAACAAATGGTCATTTCAGCATATTTAAATACATACATATGTATATATATACCATATATTGTTAGCTACGGATATTAGCATAATTGCAAACGTATCGGTTTCTCCATGATTTCCTTCGCATTTCATTGTCATTAGTGACAATCTGCTCCTTCTTGTTTACCATATGTAATTATACAAGCCATTCGTCGGCGCAAGTAAGAGTGAAAATGTGTGTTTAGCTGGAAATCGCCGCTAAATTGCTGCAGGAAATGGACAAAGAGTGGCGGACCAGTTCGGCGCGAAAGTCTTTTGTTTAATATACTTGTTCTATGTGAGCACTCATACGCAAATATTATACTCAAGTATACATACATACAACCGGGTTTCTGCGCCTGGGAAAATGGCAGTAAGAAAGAACGTAATTCTTGATCAATTTCTATGAGGAAAAACCAAAAGTGATGTGAAAATAAAGGGCTTTAAACTATCCATTGGAAATAATTGCGAAAAATTACACAGTTGGGCTGTAGGGCGGCTGCGGAACGTTTGGATGTTGGCCTTGGTTAGGTAGCTGTTTACAACTTCCAATCGGCTGTGACGTCTTGTTGGACTCGATTGAAATGAATCTCTTGAGAACTTCCACGTAAAACTTGGCGTTGATGGATTGTCCAGGAGAGACTAATTTGTGGTGGACGATGCTTTTAATGTCAAAAATGACAATTAGCATCGTTTTCACTTTGGATTTGCTTATTCTTTCCTTTTTTGGGCGAGAAGACGCTGGTGTGTGTCACTCGGAAGGTTGCCACTTTGTCTCGGGATCATACTCAAAGATTCATCTGGGTAAGCCTGCTTGATCATATCAAACGTCTCTGTCTCAGATTTACCGAGTTTCACACAGAATTTAATCGCGTACCTCTGCTCTAACGAACGCTGCATTTTTGGCTTGCACCACACACAGAAACAGGTTGCGCGAGATTGTTTGTCCTGACTCTCTATGGGTTCGAAGACTAACCGAATCCAGTCGGTGCGCGCATGTTCCGAAGTACAGTCGCGGTCAGTCAGTCCTATTACTTTGCGGACAAGCCCTGTATATTGAAATCAAAGATAAAAGTGCACAGAAATCAAAAGTACATTTCTACCAACGTGAAAATAGCTAAATCATAAGTTATTCTTCTAAGCCAAGAAAACCCAAAACAAAGCTCTACTTATAGAATTCCAATTGGAATTGATTACTACTTTATTATTATTAATAAACAACAATTCCAACAGCATTTAAGCGGCTTTGACTGACCCTAATCCTACCTCATACTTCCTGTTTTCGACAGCTTGTTTTCGTTTTGCACTTGAGTTTTTAAGAGCACTGAGGAATTAATTAATGATTGTAACCTAAATCTAAAATAGGTACAACAACACGTGCAAAGTGCGCACTCAGTTAACTTACAAGAAAATTACATTTCTTCACGAAGTCCAGCAGCTGGCTGAGTACTTTGAGCAGGCGTGTGCTTCGGAGATCTCAATTAGGCTGCCAGTTCCGCCGAATAATGAGAATTAAAATTGTACAATGAAGCGAAACGAAAGCAACGGAAAACGGAGCAGATGGGCAACAAAACACTTAAAAGTGCTAAATAATAGTAAGCCCTTATTGTTGTTGGAACTTGTTGCAAATTTGCGCCTGATTACACATCTACCGATTGCTCGACCGAGGTATGCCAAAGAGGAGAGCGAAGTATACGATGTTCATATCATATGTCTCCGCGTCAGCAAGTGTCCTCAGAGCATTAAGTTATCCTAAACGCTATTACAATCGTGCATTTGAGCATTTATTGCTCGGATATATCGGCCAAAGCTTGATAACAATTCATTTCAAGAAAGGACGCATAAAATTTGCAAAATCTCCTCGGTTCTTTATTTGAAACGTTAGATTGGTTCATGACATTTACTTTTTGAAGATAATTTCATTTAAATGTTGACTCATGTGGTTTCAACAAGATGGCGCTACATGCCACACAGCTCGCGATTCTATGGCCATTTTGAGGGAAAACTTCGGAGAAAAATTCATCTCAAGAAATGGACCCGTAAGTTGGCCACCAAGATCATGCGATTTAACGCCTTTAGACTATTTTTTGTGGGGCTACGTCAAGTCTAAAGTCTACAGAAATAAGCCAGCAACTATTCCAGCTTTGGAAGACAACATTTCCGAAGAAATTCGGTTGCTATTCCGGCCGAAAATGCTCGAAAAAGTTGCCCAAAATTGGACTTTCCGAAAATGGACCACCTAAGACGCTTAAAAGTGCCGCGGTCAACATTTTAAATGAAATTATCTTCAAAAAGTGAAATGTCATGAACACATCTAACGATTTCAAATAAGAGAGAGCGATGAGATTTTATCAAATTTTAGCGTTTTTTTTTAAAAAAAAGTGTATCAAGCATTAAGTTAAAAATCATCGTGCATTTGAGCATTTATTGCTCGGATATATTTGTACAACATAACACCTAAACCTCACATCTACATGCGTTCGTATGTAATAGTTCAGTAATGCACGCTTGCATAGCCAATGGATACTTATATGCAGACGCTTGAATGTATGTAACTAATATTGAATGTTGCCACACGAAGCCGCTGAGGCAATAAAACGTGCTGCATCTATAGGCAGCAGTAGCAACAGCAGCAACAACTGTGAAAAATTGCAACAAATACCTCTGATTGTAGATAAAGTAGGCAAACGGTAGTGATGGCACGCGAGAACGTGAGGGTCTTCACAGAATTCCGTAAAGCTTATTGTAACAGCTCACTCCCAGCAGGAAAGCACTGCGCCATATTTTTTTCGAAACTTCATACCTTCTGAATACAGTAGCTAAAATGGTGCAAACAATGTTGGACCAGCTTCTTTATCTAAATTTCACTACTCAACACTTCTACAATTATAAAAAACACACCATTTTGCAGCGACAGCAATTGCGTGCCACTTATTGACTTGGTTTAAGGAAATTCGCCTGCACTTTTTTGACTGTGTCGCTTCAAAGAAAGTAAAATTAGTTTTTAGAGCACACAAATGGCGCCGGCATACCGCTACTTGGCTCAGCTGACCTTCAAGCAGATTGAAATAAATGCACTCAATGACAAAGTGACACACATAGAGGGGAACTTCATTGACCCTTCAACCCACGCTGAGGTTCTGCAGCAACAACAACGAGCAGTGCAATCAACCATAAACTCTCCAATGGCCAACTGACCAAAATCGTAGCGGGATCAGCAGAATGAGCTCAGCTGCGTCAATTCTCACTAAGCTGTGCGTTTGCTTTTTGTGGAATAATTTGGCATTAGCATGGAAAAGGTCAAGCGCCAGTCGCACAGGGGTCAAGTGTCAAAAGCGTGCATCACAAATTCAGTTGCTTAAGCTGCCAGTACTGCTGCCACAGACTTGTGGCAATGCAATTATGTATTTTTTGTGTTGTGACTCAGAAGCTGTCGTTGCCGAACAGCTGCCGCAATTTTCATTCATCGGTTTGTACTTAGGCAGGCAGCGTCAGCGATGCCATCACTTACATATTTGTTGTCCATTATGCCGAGCGACGGCAGCGAATTGGGTTAATACACTCGCGTTTAGTCGCATTGGGTGTCGGGTGTTGAGTGTCGAGAACGAGTTCGTGCTGAACGCGCTTAGAATGACTAGCGTGATTGGGTTTACGTTCGAAGGAGAACAGCTGCTGTTGCAACAACACCAATAACAGTGACGTTGGTAATGATTGTAGGAGCGACCAGCAAAAGCTTTGTCGTTTTCACTTTTCGCATTGGATTCACCGACGGCGGGCATTGAGTGGAGTATTTGGGGGGTTCAACTTGTCTGCAATGAGCGCACTGCACGTACGCTGGCTCAATGGCCCATTTGTTGCAAGTTGCAAGTATTTGACGTTTATTTGATTTGTTGTCAATGTGTTCGGTGCCGTGATTATAGCTGATGCTTGACGGTTGCTGTTTGATGGCTTTCGCACCGCAGTGGCCAACTCATAGCCTCTGCCACCATATTGCGATGCCTGGCTCTTGAAAACGATGTGCTGTGAGCATTTACCCCTGATGCCATTGACAATTTGTCAATTCGTTACCCTTTGTTCGAGCTTCTGCGGCTTGCCACAAATAACTATCGCCCACTGAAATTGAAATATTTATATGAGTTCTATTGATTTTTTGGAACTTATACACGAGTGGAATTTTTATAATACTTGTCTGAGTGGATGTCGGAAAATATATTTAAGGGGAACTATTCGAATCTTCACTACTTCGAGTTAACACAAATCAAAAACTTAAAAAAAAAACAGATGAAGATGATAACTAAAAAGTGTTGGGATAAAATAGCTATACGCTCTCTTATTTCAATTTGATGTATACCTTCCGTTGACCGACTTAAACAGAGTTTACCTCAAGGGTCACGAGTATAGCATCCATTTGTTCGACTAAATTATTTACAATTTAATTAAACCTTCGGCTAATATTTCCAAAGCTGACTGCTCTGTATATTCCCGAGCACTAAAAATCTTCCCGCTGATCGTCAACGAAACACCAACAAAGGCGGTAGCTTTAAATTTAACGAGCTGCACAGCACTTGGCTGGCCCTGGCCGTGCTCCTGCGGGAGTAATTAAAATGTTTGGATTACTATGCAGCCGAAGCATTGAAGTAACCGCAAAAGACACAGGCACACATACGCGCACACACAATGCCACACAACCACGAAAGCCAAAAGCTCACCAACGCAAAATCCCACTGCCCCACAGCCCATGGCAAATAACAGCACTCGAAGTCAAGCAGTGATGCGACTTTGTTCTTGTGCGCATGCGTTGCAGCACCGTTGGGAATATTTATGCATGTGGCATAAGCGCATATATATGTATTTGCGTACGTACGTGTGTGTTTATAGAATAACAAATAAGAACAACGGCGACAGCTGCAACCAGCGAGATAACGAAGAAGCAGAATGCAAAGAGGAAGAATGGCAGTCAGCATCCGTTTACGAGTGTACGAGATGTTCAAGCTGCCAGAACATGAGCTTGGCTGGTGCGGCATCTTTCCGCCAAACCCGTACTAGTTGCGAGCGGCGCGGGGCTCTGGTGTGTTGAGCCGCCGTAGTTGTTACAGTAGAGGCAAGTTTACCATAACTAGCACACCTACATATGCACCGCAATCTATTGCTGCGAAGTGAGGGGGACTACTGCGGACACATTTGTTGCAGTTGTCGTTACCGTTGCTCAGCAACGATTCTTGACTGCAGTTACTTTCGCATGCAACCAATAACAACAAGAGTGGCAACTAGTTGTGGAAAACACAGTAAATCCATGCATTTGCACTTAGAATTTGAAGTTAAAGTGTGTTTGTAAATGTGTGGTACGGCAGTATAATAGACAAAATATAGATATAATTTGGTCTCAGTTTCCTAAATTGCCAACATGTTTTTTCATTTACATAATTAAGGTCTCAGTAGGTTAGTTATTTTCTAGTTCTGCTTCAAAATTTCGTTTTTCAATCATTAACAAGCACTAATGCGCTCCAAACGTCAACCAGCCGTCATTTTAATAACTGTAATTACATCTTATTCTCGTTTTATAATTGCAGAGATACGAAGTGTTTCGGGTGAGCCCAATTACAAATCCGTTAATCTAACCTGGGAGGTGGAATTCGTGCCCTCCGCCGATTTGACAACACCGACGACCGCCGATATTGATGCTATCACCAACAGCAGCGCCGAAGTGGAACCGCCGAAAGCGTTTCAGATTTTCTTTTGTGAATTACAGTCATTTGGACCGCATCGTTGTCGCTCCAAATTAGTGAACGAAACTCAACAGCTGGAACCAAACGGTAACGACGACAGCAACTACCGCAACAACCATAAAGTCAGTAACAAGAACAATAATGTGGAAGACGAACAGGCGAAAAGCAGGTGAGTGTTAACTATTCTAATATCACATCAACTGGGTCACTGATAAAATCAGCACAGCAAAGCAGAATAGAATACTGCCAACTCTTGACTTAGATAGCGCGTTTTCGCGTTTTTTTCTTCAACCAGTATCATAATGCATTTTTATCCATATTTCTATTATCAGACGGCAGATACGTCATTACGCGGCGCAAATCGAAAATCTCCGCATGGCCACCAAATACAGCTTCCACATCCGACCGCAGGCGAAGCGCAGAAACATGAAAATCACTGGGCGCTCAGAGCTTTTCGGCAACGAAATCGACGACGAAGCGAAGGGCGTGCCACTTGATGGCGGCCAAACTATCATTATACCAACGAAAGGATGTAAGCATTGATTAGCTAATTTGTAGCGCAGATGAAGTGGAAAATTATAGAGATTTTATAAACCAGTAAAATGCTTTCCTTTCTCTGGCGTTGTTTCCACTTTTTCAGTTGCTGCACAAGCTACAAAGTGCTTGCCACAAGCCTCTGAGATCGAAGTGGAAACCGGTCCGTACTTTGGTGGGAAGATTGTTGTCGATGGCGGCAACTGCGGCATAAAGGGTGACCAGAATGATCCCACCGATCGTTATACGATGCGAATCGATCACAAGATGTGCGGCAGTTTGGTGAAACCGGAAACAAATACGGTTGAAACGTTTATAACGGTACAGGAGAAGTTGGGCATCTACACACACAGCACACGAAGGTAAATACGAATAAATAACAAGAATGAACTATTAAACTCACTGAAAGCATAAAACACAAACTTAAAGCCCTTCAAAAATATTCTTTAAAACATTTAAAAATACTAATTCGAAGCAATCTTAAGTAAGATTATTAAACTCGTAGAATCAGTAATACATATATAGCTCGTTAAAACGCGTGCTCTGGTACTAAATTTTGCTATCGTCTCCTTAATTTTGTTTCTCAGGTTCGTCGTGGTTTGTAGCTTCCAATCGGGCATGCAGACAGTGCGCGCCAGTTTTACCGTGCCCGGTAGTGACGGCGTAGCCGCCGCTGTTGAAAATGATCCCTTCGAGCCGGACGATCGGCTGGGCCGAGAACAGCGCTATATGCGCTTTGTGGATAAGAGTGCACTAGTTTTGAAGGAGCATGCGCCCCTGGAACCTATAGCGCCCGCAGCGCGCACGCAAAGTTTGGAATCTGACGAAAGCATTGCGTTGGTCCAAGAGGTAACCGAGGCCGCCAACGTCAGTTCTGAGCGCAGCGTAGCTAACGAGCTGCTGACCGTCGACAGCAGTGACGTGCCGAACAGTGTGGCCATGTTGGAGGACATTGTGCCCGGCGTTAATGAGCAGCATATCAAGCACGAAAATGTAATGCTGAAGCTGCAGGAAGTTGGCGAACAGCATGAGCACGATGCCGCTCCTACAGTGCCGGTGATGGCGGCACGTGCGGCCAAGTACGCGAAACTGGTGCGCGAGCAGGCGGTCGCCAATTTGCTGGCAGATGAGGCGAACACCAGCGGAACAATGAGTGTGGAGCAGTGGTATCACTTGCACAATACAGTCGAGGGAAGAGGTGAGTCGCTATTGCTTAAGCATAGATATAAGGACTATATGTTTCTATTTATTTACAAAGTGAAGTCATGACACTTTTACTCAATATTTTTTGTGTTTGTTACCTTCGACTCGTCTCAGGTTTTGCCACAACTTTGGAACGTATTTCGTCGAACGCCGGCAGTATTATCATCACTGTTTCGCTGTGTGTGATAGTTTTGGGTATCTTCGTGTTTGTCGTGTTTCGTGAAGCGCGTCGTCAGCGCTATATTCGCAGCAACATTAAAATGCAGCAGCTGCACTCGTCACGCGCTTCCTCGTCTACGTCGCTGTCAGCCAGCAAGCCGCAACAAGGGAAGCGAACAATGCCACGTGCTCTGCAAGCTCAGCTTCCACAAGGGTCCATGTAGAAGCACTAGGGTGGGTCTTACAATTTTCCAACTATTTAAATAAAGACCGAAGTGGAGGGGTTGCAAATAGTACCATAGTTCTAAACGAGATTAGATTAGTTGAATAGCGTATGCAGAAAGTAAAATATTTTATGGATATATCATATGTATATGTACGTATGTATTAATTAAAGAGGTAAGAAGTTGCACAGGAAGCCGTGAAACCGTTTACCTAACTCCAGCTATGGTCACTCGTCTTGTTAAATGGCAAAATAGCCGCACTAATATTACCGTTGCGGATTTAACTCAAGGTGACTGAGCATAGATATGCAATTTTAAATAAAAAAATATCAAAAATATTTGAACACTTTTTCGAGTAGAAATTTTATTTTAATACTCAATATTTTTATGTCGGACTCGACCACATTACATTTTATAGAATCTGGCATAAAAATCACATTGAAACTATTAGAAATAAGAATTAAGCGCTGATCGCAATAAACTCGAAATAAGCACTTGATATTTTACAGTTATTTAAGTTATTTATAAATAAAAATTAATCTCTAGTTTCTTAGCTATTTAATCGAAAATGACGAAACAAAAAAGAACGCACTAGACTTTAGTATTTCTGTCCGACTTACATTACTTATAAGATTAGAAAATAAGTTAAATAATACAATAATTTTATTTTTTCATAAGCTAAGCTAAATACCAGTTCTATATACTCGTATATAAGTAAAAGATGTATAAATTATAAAATAAATAAATGAATAAATAAATCACCACCACAAATACCTGCGCTTGACTTGCTCTTATTTATATTCTCTCCACGCCACATATTCTTCATTGTTATATACTATTTTGCTATTTATTCCACTCGTGTAGACGAAATTAGAAGTGAATTGTGTCACCATAAAGGCCACTGTGGCCGCGTATTTGAGTGAGAAAGTTCATTTTCTAGGCCAGCAGCGCTTCTTGACCCTTAAAACGCGCGCTGCAATTCAGTGCACTTCGATGCTCTTGAATTACGCGCGCGCATGCGCAGCATCCCGCCATCGCTGTCTAACCGCCTAACCCACTCAAGCGCCTATGCTCGTTAGCTTGGTTGCTTGTGACGTCAAAGGCCACGCAGCTGTGCATACGTAAGTAGGTGAGTCGGCCGCTGCCACTCATAGGCTTCATAGGCTTCATCGGTTTCATCGGCTTCAGCTTCAGTTTGGCCGACGCGACCCACCGACCGACAATCGCAACGAGAATCGAGGGCGAGCCAGAATCGTGACTCGAACGACTGAGCGTCCAACGCCAGCTGATTGCTGTAAGCCAACAAATATTCTACTTGTTCACTCGCCTACTTATCATTCTAGGGGCGTTGGCCCCTCCATTTGAATTTAGACTGTGATCTGCACGTTTCGGCATTAATTCGAGTGTGACGCGCAAGTACTTAACTCTCAGCGAAAGCTATTTGAATGCGGCAAAACAGCAACGGAGTTCATAAATATGTTCAAGTGTCGACGGCGATCAGCGACAAGAGAATTTATGCATCATTCAAGACAAAAGGAAAAAAAATATTGTGCTGACAGTTATTCTTTGTGGTCAATTTGAGACGGAGACGGAGCCCAGGTATGCCATAGATTTATGACAATCTACGACAAATGCATAAATATTGTACTTTTTACCGCCTTCACCTCCTGCCCCGGTCCACTTGCCCCTCACGGTTTGTGCGCAGTCCAAACAATTGCCGCCTAATTAACGTGGCGTTCATAATTTATTGCAAACAGCGCCACAACCTCGCCAACAACAACACTTTATCAACGGTGGTAAATCAGCAAATATTCACAAGCAACAACAACAAAAGCGGCTGTTTGGTATTTTTATGAAATTGCAGCGCGACTCGGAAAATTCTATGGCCTCCCAGCGACAAAACAATAACAACAACGAGGGAGAATCCAAGCAGAGTCCAAGTGGAAAGGAACGCGCCTATCTGATGGCAACAAATAGACAAAGAAAGCTTCAAATGGCCTGCCTTGACTTCATCTGCGTCATTTTGGTGTGCTTTGACATTGTGCCGCCGCCACACTAACAGGGTTGCCAACGAAATTTTTATTGATAGCAGGCGCAAAAAGGAGGCCAACGATTTAACTTTTGTCTTTTTTTATAGTAGGAGGAAGCATCGAAAGCCGGAGTGCGGGACTTTAATCCGCTAAACCTAACCTACTCCCAACTCAAGACTCTCCCACGGAACCACCAGATAAGGTATTACTTCATGGGAGTGACAAGACATTTTACATACGTCTCCTCTACAGCATGGACGGACAGACGCCTATTCTGCTGTAGCTGTCTTAATATTGTCGTAATGCCGCTTCGCGAACAGCTTTCCTCTTCTCAGAGGGCTAACACACGCGCAGTCAAACTTTCTACCGTTAAACTATAACATAGTGCTGTTTTTAACTTTTCCCTTATGTTAAGAAACCGAGGACAATGGAAAAACGCGTGTTCAGATCCTTCTATTGACTCCGTACACATCGAACATCTATGGGTGGCATACTAGCTCGGACTTCAATATTCATGTGTACCATGGTCATCTGAAATTTGAAATTATTAATACCCACAATTAACAACTTTTAATTTGATAAGTATGTACTTACTTTGAAGAAATCGTTTGTGTTTTCCATAATTTTTTTGGTGCTTGCGAATTGCCTGGAACACCTTGGCACCTCGGATGGAGAATGTTGAAGGTTAGGCAGATATTAAGCAACCTAGACCGGCGCATACATACAATTGAAAAGAATGCTGTCGACAGACATCGGAGGCGCTGACGTTGCTGGCCAACCAGAAAATGAGAAAATAAATGTGTATGTAAGCGCCAATGGAAACTGCCAAACTCGCAGAGGTCAACCGCAAGTGGCATTCATACAAAGCGGAGAACAACAGCTTCTACAAGCACAACTACAACAGCAACAATTTGGCAAACGCCGCCGAGTGATGGCACGTACTTTGGCGGGAGGAAAACATGTGTATTCGCGTGTTTTCGCATGTTGTGGCAAGTACAAAGAGTTTCTTGGCTGCCAGCGTTCAGCGGACAGAAGTTAAATGAAAGACGTTAAAGGAAAATTAACGTAAAACATGGCAAAAATTTTATGGCAGCGAAAAGCTTAAGCTTCACAGTGGCAGCGCTAATAAATTATGACGAGAAATCCAAAGGGAACAGAATGCCAAAATGTTATTTAGAATGTGTATGTATGGATGAATGTATGTATGTATGTATGTAAAACTACCTGAATGTTAATGTGCATTGCGGCTCCATTAGTCGTGTCAGTAGCCGGAGTATGTGAATTATGCAACGCCTCAAGGAGTTAGTGACCTCTCATGCGGGCAAAAAAGTTATATATTCTTCTCAAGGCATTTGACGACCTTTATGTGGTTGGGGAATTAGTTGAACTGCTGCCTCCGTGTCATTCTTGGCGCATGAGTGCGGAAACAATTTTCAGCAAAATGTTTATGTTGCATGCAATGCGCAAAATTTTTAGATAATCCATGCAAAACATCCTATACGTTCATTACATAAACAACCAAAACAATTACTACAAAATAAATAAGAGATACACAAACAACTACGACCTCTCCAAACTTTGAAGATTCGCTCATCTTCTGACACTGAATGATGGTCTTAAGCTGGTTCTTTTGCTGTCAGCAAAGCATCCGTTGCTGATACCCAAATTGATATGTACGTGGCCATCACTTCACATTACTACATCAAGCCGTTAGTAAGCTGTCAGCCTCACATTACATGCGCCTCAACCGGAGCTAGAAGAGTGACTGTTGTTCCTCAGCGGGTTTCGTATGCATATGCAGTTTGAGTGCAAGTGTTTTCAAGCATTTTACTTCCCATTTCTAGTTGTTGCAAAAATATAGCAAGTTCTGCCAGCTCATAGCCGGTAGCAAAGTGGAAGATTTACTTTAATTTATTATTCACTCATTTTTAAGGAAAGGTTTTCATTAACATAATTATACGATAGTTACCGTGGCAAGCGAAGCCAGCGGTTTATCCTTCTATTTTGATGCGAAGCAGCATCCTTAAATGTATGGGAGGCGCTCCTATGAATTGCTAAGTGATGATTTGAAGGTGATCGCCTTAGAGTTAAGGAGCGTGTAATTAAATGCTGAGTCGTGCTCACATTACAAAGAAGTAGGCAGTGACAACGAAGAGCAAAGGTCGGTGGCAAAAATAGGTTGAATAAGCAAGAAGATATCGGAGGTTTTAGGTGTTTGCGTTGTGAATTAGGGTTGCGCTTAGCCACGGCCTAGTCAGAGCACCACCATAACTTTTAGTTTATTAAATCCTAGTTTGCATTAGAATCAGCCTTGGCATTCACAGCTTTGACAAAATATATGTGTAAAGTGTTCTTTTCTATTATTGAAGTATTTTGTTTTCTTTGAGAATATTAAATAGTCATCTCTAAAAATACCGGGTTTGTATTAAGACTGATTTTCTTCCGCCACGACTGTACTTCGGAGCATGCGCGCACCGACTGGATTCGGTAGATGGCGTTCCTAGCTAACAAACGTGCGGCTGGTCAGTTGCCTCAAACCTGGAAAGTCAGGGCAAACATTTTCGCGCGACGTGTTTCTGTGAGTGGTGCAATCTGCACTGACGACCAGAAGTTGCGGCGAGTGGAAGTGTGCCAGGAAAATTTGAACATGTCTGGAAGTGATCCCCAATTTTTGAATAACGTAATCACAGGTGACGCCGGGGTCTCCCCGTCCAAATCCAAAGTGAAAACGATGCACGTTGTCTTTTTGACATCAAAAACATCGTCCATTATGAATTGTTTTCTCCTGGACAATCCGTCAACGCCAAGTTTTACGTGAAAGTCCTTAAGAGAATCAAATGAAGGGTCAATCGGGTCCGACAAAATATCGCAGCCGATTGGAAGTTGCACCACGACAACGCCCCGGCTCACACCACCTTTCTTGTGAACAGCTACCTAACCAAGGCCGGCATCCCAACACTTCCGCAGCCGCTCTACAGCCCAGATGTGGCCCCCGGACTTTTTTTGTTTCCTTCACCGAAAAGGGGGATGAAAGGCAAGCATTTCTAGCAAGCAGCATGCACCTGGGCTCTCAAGGCTATTCTGTAGAATGCCTTCCGTGACACCTTTTTTTTGGAATTGCAGCGATTGGTCCAATAAATGTTTTTAAATCGACTCAATTCATTACTATGCTATCAGGGGATTCTAATATGCATAAAACTTGGCTAAGATATGAACTTTAAATATTTGATTGTGGTCTGTGATTCCGAATCACCTATGATATGGTATGTACAAACTTCATAATCAACTACATTTGTAAGGATATCAACTGCGTTCGGCATACATTTTCATTCCATGGAACTTCAAAGAAAGATATAAAATAAATATAGCTGATTTATAGAAAGAAAACTCGAATAGATTGTACTGATGATTGAGCATGTACGGAAAAAGTAACCAAATAACTTTATGGTTTGATATTCTGAACCTACATAGAATATAACTCCTTTCTTTATACAAAAGAACGATCGCGAAGACAATAAATCTCTTAAAAGCCACAAAGTTTATAACTTCGAACTGAAGAGAGTCAGATGAATCATTCAAGTCAATTGTAGATTACATAAAAGCGTAACAGCAGAAAAAGAGGAAATAAGATTTGTGATTTTAGGTCTCTCTGTTTTGATGCTTAAGTGCGATGCTATTGTTAGAAGATTGCTGTTTTCAATAAACAACATAATTTTCTAAAGCATTTTTGTTAGTGCTCCTACTTGACGTGATTATTTGTTTTGACTTTTTCTTTACAAAATGTGTTTTCTGTTAATTGGACGCAACGAATGGGCCAATTTTTATTTTATGACCCTCTCGCCATTCATATGATTAAGACCTCGGCGAAGTCAGTCAGTGCCATTGGCATTCAGGCAAGTAAGCAGGCCAAACGCCATTCGACTACTTAATGTCTACTAAAAAGCCAAGCTTAGCCAAGCAAAGTGTTCATTGCTGGAGAACAGACGAAAATAGATTCTGATTTCTTTGCCTTTCGCCAATTTCCCAAGCCCAATAAAAGCGCCATCAGCGCGGAATTGGGTCGAACCAAGCCATCAAAGCAATGAGCTAGTGAGCTGCTCGGGCTTAATCATAGCAATGGCACCCAATACACACACGCACGCACACAGCTGCTTGGCAATAAAGAAGAGTTAACTTTTATGGTCTTAATTTGCTAGACATCAAATTTGTTGCATTTTTACGACACAAGCGCCCATTGTTTTTGCCCCAGTGTGGGTACATTTGCCACCAACGATTTGCTACGTTTTTGCTCTTCAGAACTTTTTCGAAAACAAAAGCCGGTTTGCACTGCTGCTGCATTGTAATTTGTTGTTTTAATGCTTTTCTAATGCCTTCAGTGGGAACTCCCACATTTTTTACGGACATTATTTCTACAAGTCAGCGCGTAATTATGAGGCATGGCGCAATAAATATGAAGTTATAATGACAAATTTCCAGACAAGTTGCTGGCACGATGAGAATGCCGCAGACGCGGTAAGTGGACATGCTACATGCATATATACTACTAAGGTATGTGTGTGTGTGTGGCGAGTGGAAACTGTGGCATGGCGTTATGCTTTGTGTTAGTAGTGATTGTAGTTGTTTTTGTGTCGGTAGTTTTTGTGTTCCTACGGCTTACTTCTTAATTGAATAATAACCGTTAAAGTTGACGACGAACCGGCAAACATATGTAGGCATTCCAGTAGCACGAGCGCACTTTGTGAGTACAAAACAGACGCACACATACACATACACACTAAACCGTATGAGTGCCAGCATATTGGCGAGCGTGTGAAGTGTCGTTATTTATTGTACTTCTGCGCCGACTATGCCTAACGGTAAAGCATTTGTAATGTCTGTGAAGGCAACTTTTGCGCGCAACTCACGTGCGCTCTTAATTATGAAGCAGCGTTTCGTTTCTTAATTAATTTTAATTTTTTAATTCGCGTCCCTTCTGCGCACCAAAATGAGCGTTCCATTCCTGGGACTACAAATGGATATATGTGTATGTAAAAATGTGCTAAATTTCTTCAGCAGCATCGTAGCGGCTACGCTGTGCTCCAGTTGTGCAACTAATTTGCTTAGACACGGAGTGCCAACTTTTCTTCGGAAGCAGAAGTCGCTAAACTCTTCAGTGGGTTTCTGTGCCATTTAGCGCGACACTTAACTGTAGGTGGCAAGTTGTCGCAACTTTTTCTTATATTATTACTTATATTTATTAAATAAAACTTTATTTTAGCAAAAATGTACATTTATGATTATTACTTGTTATCTTTTTTTCGTTGAATAACAAAGTAATGTCGGCTGACTTCATCATAGCGCGTAGTCATTTTTTAGCTTGACTAACATACATCAATTGTAGATTAGGTTAGTCTGGCAGGCTACAGAGCCACGCATAGACCAGGTTTGGTTCTTTGTTATAGAAGACGGAGTTCTGTTACGAGATCCATAAGGAGTAGTCATTCTTTGGACGCCTGCGGTTGCTGCTAAATTAATTAGACTTTGTGGCGATACCTCTTCCAGTGCATTTTGGGGCCCCAAAATGCTTAAAGCGTAGCCTTGTCAATACGAGACAAGTGCACCAGAGATGATCCATTGTTTTCCTAGTGACTTGGTCTTGATTTTGAATTTTGTATACTACCGATCAACCATTTGCAGTTTTGCACCCAGGTAGATTGTCGAACCGCCTATTGATTTTTCTTGCCAAGCTTTTGTTCAAATCATCATGGGTTTCCCAATGTTAATTATGTTTTCGGTTGTCAGCCTTGCACTATAGCATCTATGTGGATGCCATACAATTTTACCAGCCAAACTTCTTATAAGGAATCTCTTGCATTTGTGAAGGGTATTCTAGCTTCGATGCACGGAAGTTAACGTTTTTTCTTATTTTACAATATTTTATTGCATTAAGCTTAGAATAAACTTATAGGATTTGTCCGGAAAGTAATAAGACTGACTTTCTTCTTTCGCGACTGTACTTCAGAACGTGCGCGTACCGACTGGATTCGATAGAGGGTGCTCTTAGCTAACGAACGAGCGGTTGGTCAATTGTCTCCCAGCACGTGGAGAGCCAGGACAAACATTTTCGCGCGACGTGTTTCTGTGAGCGGTGCAAGCTGAAAATCCAGCTTTCGTTAGATCTTAGATACGCGATTAAATTCTGTGTGAAACCCGGTAGATTTGCGACAGAGACGTTAGGTATGATCAAGCAGACTTATCCAGATGTGGCTTTAGAAAGAAGTGGTGTGTTTCGGTGGCACCAGGCCTTTTTGGAGAGCCGGGAAGAGGTCGCTGATGAAGACTGGAAGAATGAGCAAATCCAAAGTGAAAGACATCAAAGGCCACCATGAATTTGTTTCTCCTGGACAAACCGTCAACGTCCAAGTTTTACGTGGAAGTCCTCAAGAAACTCAAACGACAGCCGACAAACAGCCCAGATGTGGCCCTCCGGACTTTTTTGTTTCCTTGCCTGAAAAGGCCGATGAAAGGTAAGCATTTTGAAACGACAGAGTGGATCCAAGCAGCATGCACCTCGGCTCTCAGGACTATTCCGTGATGCCTTCAATGCTTGGAAATCTCGCTGGCAGTACTGCATCGACGCAGAAAGAGTCTATTTTGAAAGTTTTTAAAGAATTGTAACGATTGGTTCAATAATTTTTTTTAAATTGACTCAGTCCTTTTACTTTCCGAACAAACCTTGTATATATGGTATGGTATATGGATTAGGAGTATTTTTGTATAGCTGTAATAATCAGAATAATTAGTGTGTCTAGACAAAAAGATATATTTTCTTGCTAAAATATTTACAAACATACATACATACATACATAAATGTAGACAACGTTCGCACAGTCACGGCAAATAAACTAAAGACTTAATTGACCGAGAATATTGAGAAATCAATTTGTTTGCATCGGGCATGATTGAAAAGAAAATCACAGGGAAAAACTCACAGTTAATTCACCCTAAATGTGCCAACAATTTGTACGTCCAGATGAATTTTCCATTCATACCTTTTTATCTTGAATTGAGAACTTATACATGTGTGTGTATGTATGAATGTGTGGGTAAAAAGGAAACACACACAGCCTGCGAAAGTGCCTGCGGCAATGAACTCAATCTTCGAACAGTCGGTGATTGACGGAAATCAATTCGTTTGCGCAACACGCCTTAATTACACAGACACCAAAGTGCTTTAAGCACAACTAAAACAAAGAAAAACACAACAAAAACAAAGAAGAACACAACAAACCAGCAAAAGACTTGGCCGCTTTCCTTGTGGCTAGAATGACATAAAAGTGAACTCGATTTGCACAAACCAATGCTTAGCTCCCTGTACATAAACGCTTTTGTCTGTATATGTGTGTGTGTGCGTTGAGTGGAGTTCGCTAAGTAAAGCAAGAAAGTGGCGACCAGCGTAGCGACTTTGCATGTTAATCCAGAGGAATGCGTGGAATTAGTGCAGTGACAGCTGTAAACGCCAGCTAGCGGACATGCCGCGGCAGTGCCGAACACGCTGGCAAAGCTCGGCACGGCGATTTACGCCGCAGCATCAAGTCAGTGTGAGATTTAAATAGCATACAAAGCATTAGCGGACAGCCGTTGGCGCAGTCCAGAGAACATTTCAATAGATTTACGACAATAATAGCAACAACAACAACAGCTGCCACTTGCCATATCTCGAATTGACTCGTCAGCATTAATTTGTGATGGTGCGCAAAAGCTCGTGCAAATGGGTGTGTGTATATGTGTATATGAACGTGTATCGATAGTCATAAATTGAGACGTATATAAATTGGGATTCAGGTCACTATGTTGTGTGTCGTTCCAGATTCTAACGCCATGACCGCAAGAATGTGTCCAACGAATTGAGCTGTCTCACTTTGGCCAGTTCGATTGGTTTTTGATTGCGAGCACATAAAATTCACTTTTTAAACTTGATACCAAGAATATTTGGCCTCCATCTATATATAGAACAAAGAATAAGATGTTAATAAAGAAAATATAAACGCCGACAAAATCTGTACAAAAAAGGAACCGAAAGAGCGGCTAAAGATTTTCGCACTTGCGCCTTTGATATATATTTGACAGAGATTCTGTTCTTATTTGTCTTATTCGATAAGTATGTAAGGTCTAGGAACTTTAAGACGCTGCCGAATGACAAATGGCTCCACAAAGAGTATCTTCGGAGCAGAAATTAATCGTCAGGTTTCATACTGATTGTTTGGATTGTTTCGATTTCATCTATTAAATTTATACATATATGTGTATATATAGGGTAGTCGAAAAAGTAATTTCGTATTTTGTCACTAGATGTCGTTGCAGTCGTATCCAGTCCAGTACTACCAATCATATTGTGTCATGCCATATAGTGATGGAAAGGTGAGAAATTCGCTATATTTTGGCTACAAAAAGAAGCTCGATGTTTGGGTACCACGTGAATTGTCTGTGAAAAATGTAATGGACCTAATTAACATCTGCGATTCTTCGCTGAAACGAAATGAAATCGAACCATTTCTGAAGCGAATGGTAACAGGAGACGAAAAGTGGATCAAATAGGACAATAATGTGCGAAAAAGATCATGGTCCAAGCGTGGTGAAGCTCAACAAATGGTCGCAAGGCCAGGATTGACGCCTCGAAAGGTTATGCTGAGTGTTTGGTGGGATTGTAAAGATGTCATACACTATAAGCTGCTACAGCCTGGTCAAACGATTGATTCTACATTTTTCTGTCAACAACTGATGAGATTGAAGCAAGCAATCGAAAAAAAGGCCAAAACTGATGAACAGAAAAGGCTTCGTCTTCCATCAAGACAACTCGGTGACTCGGCAAAAACTGGGAGAGCTTGGCTGAGAAGTTTTGATGCATCCACTATATAGCCCTGACCTTGCACCATCGGACTACCATTTGCTTCGGTCAATGCAGAACTCTCTTAATGAAGTAAAATTCACTTCAAGAGAAGCCTGTGAAAATTACTTCTCGCAGTTTTTCGCCGAGAAACCAGAAAAGCTTTACACTGATGGAATAATGTCTCTGGCGGAAAAATGGCAAAAAGTGGTCGACCAAAATGGTACATGTTTGGTTCATTAAAGCTCATTATAAATATAAAAAAATATGTTGAAGTATGATTAGAAATACGAAAAGACGTTTTCAACTACTAATATATTTCATTACCGACTGGCAATTTTTCACAAATATGCAACAATAATGCCGGTATAGAATTAAACATAGAAGTGGTGAATGACGACTCATAAAATGGTGCATAGATATTCGAAATTATCGAACCTGATTGTCAATCAGATCGGTGTTCGATACGATTTCCTAACACCAAAGTGGTGATTATGTATAGTATATCTATAGACAAATTTCTAAACCAACAATTTTTTTATCCAAAACTTTCAAAATTGCAAAAATCGCATAAAGCTTGTGAGATTGCTTGAATAATTCAAAACCATTTTCTACTGTCTTTAATGAAGGCGAGTGCACATCGTACGTTCTTTCTTCGGCATATAAGCCCGTTCTACCGACTCGTTTGTTGCTTCCACTTTAGGTTTTCTTTCGCTGCTTGCTTGCCCATACTGATTGCTGCTTATTGCGAACATGACAATAAATTTGCGCTTCGCTTGTCAGAAGCGGCAAAATATTCCAACAAAGTTGTTAACACATTCGTTAGCACATACTAAGCAGAAGCTCGCCAAATGTGCGCCAAACAGAGTAAAAAACAAAATGCATACATTCAGTTGCACTCACACACATGCACATTAGCCAGCAATTTCAATCAGCTTTTGCTATGAGCGTCACTCAGCCATTGTTGAAATGCAAAAAAAAAACAACAACAAAAAACAAAAACGAAGAAGCACAGACATAAGTAACAGAAATGTAAGCGGCTTGTTGTTGTTTTTGACTAGTTGGAACTTGACGTTGCTGTCAAAAGAGCAAAATGCAGCGCGGAAAAAACGCCAACAACAATGTAAGCCCTCGTGCAACAAAGCAGTGTACTCGCAACTTTGGATTGCATTGCGTTGCTGCCACACGGCCGCGCGGTCGCGCTGCAGTTCCGTGGCTCTGCGGCTCTGTCACACCGCCACTGCCTTGACACGTTGATTGATGTGCGAACATTTGTTTTATGCAATCGCGTAACTCAATCTGTTGCAGTCGTTGGCTACCACCTCGCCGACTTGTACTTTGCTTCTAAGTATGTATGTGTGTGTGTAAGAGTGTTTTATCATATGTATCTAAACAGGTATACGGTGCTCCTAGGTCCAGATGTTGCCACAACTAAATGTTTTCTTTTTCACGTCAAATTTGCCACAAAAAGAACGCTTACACACATGCAGACCCATTGGTGGCACAGGGCATCTGGAGAGGTCTTGAGGCGTAATTTTTGGCTTCAACAGCTTTTTCCTCTTCACATTCGCCGCTGCCGACTAGACGCTCCATTGGACGCTAGTAAAGGGCTGCAAAAAGCCTATGCTGCCTGCTAGGCTTTGGTGTTGCATGCCACATAAGGTGCCGTAGGTATTGTAACGCAGTCATGTGCTTATTTGCATACAATTTTTTCGCAAACTTTTCAAACTATTTTCATATTTCCTCTTGAATAGTAACGAGAAAAGAGAAATTTGTGGAGGGTTAGTAATTAATCACTCGACCGTTGGCCATTTGCAGAATTTGAATACTTGTAATTTTTTGCAAGATTTCACACTTTCTTAACACTACGAGTTGGAAGAATAACTCTCGCTGCCATATTTACTACAACTTTCTGTGAAACCCGCCTCCCATTCTTCTTTGTATCATGCCTTTTTGAGAGAAAATGCGAGATCTCTGCTCACTGATACAGTGAGAAGGTAACAGTTCAAAGTTATGCTTTCTAAGATAACCATTTTCTTCTATAAAAGTTTAATAGAACTGAATATCAAAGGAACTAAGGTGGCTCCATTTTCGAAGCGTGGATGAATGCTATACTCGATTAACAGTTATATGAGACAATTTTGAGCATAAATCGGTTTTTAACACGTGAAATTGTGGAGTTCTGCAGCGCAATATTATGAAGAAGAATAAAAAGACGGAATCAAGCCATGCTTTGTACGCCGCAGGTTTATTATCAACAAAACGCTGGCGGTTTTCTTCAAATGAGAACAATTATCGAAAATTAAGTTTTTCCTCAAATTGATTAAATTAGCCAGTAGTGCCTCTAGCCTTGAGCAGGCCATTAATAGCGTATCGCCCTAAAAGTGATGTTCCTAATAATATAATGATACTGCTCAGCACATCTTTCGTCTATGAAGGCCGGTGCCGCGAGTACAGAACGAATTAGAAATGGGAAAGACGCCGTTATACTTCCTTTCCTGTTTTCAACTGTACGTGTTACTATACACCTACAGATATTATAATTGCACGTGTATTTGTGTGCTACGCGCATAATAAATACGTTGCTGCTGTTGCATGCCACATCAGATATGGTCGTTAGTATTTATTGCCGGTAGCCGTCATGTGGGCTGTCTGCCGTTGAGCTGTTTTAAATCTAAGGGCTTCCATAGCACTTTAACACAATTCGAATCTGAGTAGCGCGCGAAATGTTTTGTGTTTCTTCAGCAGAAATGTGCGCATGCGCAATGGCACAGTTTTTCCACTGAGTTGCGCATGCGCCCTAATTTTTTCTCTTTTGTCTTAATCTTTACACTGAAGTGTAGCTTGAGCTCTAGCACAAATTACATACAAATGCATTTAAATATGTGTGTATGTATGTATATATGACGATTTATGTGTTGGATATGTTTTTCAATGCTTAATTGTTCAGAATTTATGTCTGCACATCCGATGTGGCTATTTTATACTGTCTTTGCGTGGTTGCGCTTTTTAGTCCCGTGTTGACTTAATGCTTTTAATGCTGAAAATTGTAGCAAAAAATAGTTACTTTCACTGATAATAATGATCATCGCTTACTGCAGTTATTTAACTGTTTTTTTTAATGTTGACCAACTGAAGCTCATCCGCTCCACGCTTAGTACGTGCTGGAAAGTGATGATGTCTATCAGAAATGCTCAAATTTGCGTTTTCATGGCGCAGTATATACGTTTTTACGGTATATTATTGGCAAGTAAAAATTAAAATAGAAACCCAAAAAAATTCTCACATATCAGAAATTGCGTGAGACGTACTCACACAAACATACGTGCATGAAATAAATGTAAGTACACAAGTGTAATCAATGATCTCGGCTTCAATTATTAATTTTCTCCTTTTCCGCTTTCGTGGCTTAACGCTTTTACCGTCTGAGTTAACTCCAGGAAGTTAACGTTTATTTCGAAATATTCGAAAACGCCGCAGCTGTCAATCACAAACCACAAATGGCACGAATTCGCGACCCGATTTTCACAAAACCAACAAACGGCAGTGGTAAAATTGGGTCATTGGCCAATTAGTGTACTTATGCACATGCGTATGTATTTGCATGACGCACACATTGATCATTTCTAAGTTCCACTAATACTAAACGCCTGCGCAGGCGCTCAGCGCCGCAGTTAAATTTCACGATTATTACAATATGTTGCAGAAATTATCATAATTGCTGAGCTCGAATTAGGTTGAGGTTTCCTTGCCACTCCACTCAACCGCACTCACACATACGCGCAATGAGAACGAAACGCATGGGCTTGCACGCGTAGCGCAGAGACCTGATATCCGATTACCAACAAAGCCAACAACATCAAATGTTGTGGAGCTGGCACATTTGCGTCTGCGCGCCGCTTTTCGCTAGCTGTACATCAGTCAGCTGTTCTACATTTCGCACACCAGCTGGCCTGTGCCCCGCTCGTCGTCCCCCTCCAGCATTCGTCAATTTCTCTAACAATTCCTCAATGGGTTTCTTGCCACCTTTTGCTGCTTAGCTGTTGGCTTGTTTTCCTTCTCATTCACCAGCAGTTCGAATAACATGGCTTTAGACTTGAATAGCCAATGCGTAGTGTGTATGTGTGTTCGTGCGTGTGCGTGTGTGTCTGAGCTTATTTGCATTTGCGTAATCTGCACTCACTTCGATGACCTATTAGCGGCTCTGGAAAGTGCTGCTGATGCTGAACTGACATAAATCGCTAGACGCAAATGCGAATTCAGAGATTGAAAAATCATTGCCCACATACATACATATATCATTTACATACATATGCCTGTAGAATGGTTGGCGAAGTTTGAGTGACGGCAGCAGCTGTTAATAACTGTTATTAGTTAACTTGATACAGCGCTTTACTTATTTGCTGGTGCCACGCACATACTTACAGACTCATCGGGAATCTGCGTTCGCTGGCACATATGTACATATATACATACAAATTTAGAAAATCTACATACATATAAACATACATACGTGTGGGCAAAAGAATAACGTTACGGTTTCAATTGGCAGCTAGCCTCCATCTGCTCGTAAACTGTAACATTTCCAATGCCGTTGTATTGATTTTAACTGTTCATATGTACGCACATTTTTCGAAGAAAAAATAATCACCGTAGCAGCTATTCATTGTTGCGGTAAACTAATGATTAGTTGCGGTTGAAGTGTTAGAGAAATCGATTTGCAACTCCAATTATAATATCTTTTGATTTTCTGCACACCTAACGCCACAATTCACATCACTACTGCTCACGAAGAGGCCCACTCCTGCCTGCCTCCCTACCCGAAGTTAAAAAAAGCATGTCCTGAAAGTCCATTAGCCTAGTGAATGGTCACTTGGAGCTCGCAGTTGTTCGAAAATATAGTATAATAATAACAAAAAATTATATAAAATTTCAAAGCTGATTATTAGATCTTTTTGCATTTAGAAATGGTAAATCTGGTGAACAATAAAAAAATGGTAATAATGATGCTCCCAATTAGTCATAAAAATGGGTAATGGTAAAATTTTGAACTTTTTAAATACCAAAAAAATATCTGAAATTATTTTCAAATAATCTTTACAATGAACATATTGGGTAGTCGAAAAAGTCTTTTCGTATTTCTAATCAAACTTCAACTTTTTTTTTATATTTATAATAATAATTAAATAAACTATTTTGTTCGACCACTTTTTGTCATTTTTCTGCAAGAGACATTATTCTATCAGGGGGAAACTTTCAACAGTGTAAATTGGAATTTCAAAATTTCCTGGACGGAAGCGAGCGAACCATTGTTGTGCTACACGAACTGATACTGCTTCGTCTCCGTAAACTTCATAAAGTTCATTGATGGCTTGCGTGGCATTCTTCCCTTTTTATACAAAAATTTCAAAATATAGCGAATTTCTTTATTATTTTCACTTATTTTAGAACAGCTGTAACCTTTTTTCCCCGGAAATAATGAAGCTTAAAATCTCACCTTTCCAACGCTATATGGTATGACACAATGTGGATGGTAGCACTGAAGATATACGACTGCAACGACATCTATGGACAAAATACGAAAAGACAATAAGACTTTTTCGACTACTCAACCTTCATCTTTCTTTCATACTCTGACAAAACGTTTTTTCGAGAACGACTGAGCTTAATGTTTCAAAATCTTATTTATAATATTGACTTTTGAGAGTCATTGGTTAATCTTATATTATTATATATTAATTAAATTTTAATATATATCTTTAGCCAGAATAATTAAATTCGATATTAACCTACTTGTTGCTATTGTAAGTTTAAAACAACATATCCTAAAATGACACATCGGTGAATATGTATATTGATGGTACCGTTATATTTTTTGTATGCGGTGGGACAGACTACTATTATACACATCTTCAGTCAAGTTATACGAGAAAGTTTGAAATTATACCAAGTTTTAAATATGACCCTAACATATGACCCTACAAAAAAATGTTTTCGGTAATGTCAGGATTAAGGCGGATATATGTAGCTACCAATAGATTTTGAATATTCCAAAACAATATGAACGAAACTTGCATGAATTAAAAAAGAGCAAAACTAAGGGAAATGTGAATAAACTGAAGACTTAAGTCACAAACACCATATCGTCATAAAAAAATAGTAATACAAACCCATCCAATTGGGAAAGCTCTTAGAAGCTTTCACTCAAACTACAGATGAACAAAAACACTCAAAGCTATACCGCATTTAACAACTCTCGAGTTCACGCACACATCTCTTTCTCTATGAGTTATTCTTATTTTAATGATGGACGCGACGGTAGAGGTGCAGAAATGCAGAGAAAAAATAAACACATAAGCTGCTCAGGTGTCGAAATGAAGCATTAAATAGCCAAAACTGCTACCAAAACTCATTTAAGGTCGATCAGGTGCGCTTGTATAAAAATGCACCGGTGGCAATCCTAAAAAAAGTGTAAATTGTATTTCACTAACACTTCAACAAAGCCTTATTTATGATAATTCACTTCCAAAGTGCTGAAAATTTGCTAATAATGACCTTAAGGGTGTATGTTTCTAATTTATTTCGATCATTTAGTCCACAGTGAGCGGAACTGCTCTGGGCCTGCTTCCCAGCTTAACCAGCACCTTAAAGACGCGGAAATATGAATGGTGAAAACAAATACAACTTGAGCAAAAGTGCCGATTAAACTTGCATAGTTTTCCTCATTAAAGCCAGCAACTTCCCACATAATCACATGCTAGATGCCTTATTGCTTCTACTTTCTATTTGTGTTTGCTAAATACTCACTTAAATAAATAATAATAGCAGTGGCAGCGGCAGCGGCAGCGGCTGAGTGCCTCACTGACCGGCAATCTTTTCAATTATCTGCAACACTTTCACCGCTCAACGCAAATATTGCGAATAATCGGCAACACGTAGATCAGATGTTTCCATCCAGCGGCAGCAGTGCTAATGACAACATTAAGCGCAGCAAAAACCACATTCTTTAAATGCTGCAATAATAAACATAATGCGTTGGAAACATCAAATACGCGGCCATTGTTATGGTGTGACGAGCGCAGCGGCAAAGCGGAACGGCACAGCGGCCAGCACAAATGGCCGTGAAGTGATTACAAACAATGAAGTTGCATCACTCGCTGCCGTTGCTGCCACAATAGTGTATGGCGTGCCGCGCATTCTTGCCACTACATTGCTGCTACACTTGTTGCCTGATGCAAGCTGCCGCGTTACACGTTGCAAGAACGGCAGCGAGTCCACGTCAGCGAAATTTTGTTGAAAAACTTCAAAGCGTAGCGGAGGAAGTCTCTTAGAGCGCATGCAAGCAGCGTCGCAACAAACGCTAGAACAGCCGCCGTCTGCTAGCCATCACGCATACCTGCCCATATACATGTGTGTGTGTGTGGAGGTGCTTTAATTAGAAGCTGCGATAATTGCGGAAGAATTACTCAGTATTTATTGCAGCGTAAAATGTCGGTATGGCAGCGCGATGAGGTTATGCTGAAAATGCAGCGTTAAATCATGCTGCAGCCACGGCTCCAGCGAATGGGTGTGCAAGGTCAGTGGCGTGTTGCGCATTTGAAAGCGAAAGCGAAATACAAAACCACCGCATTTTATGAGTGTGAGCAGAGGTGTTACAATTAATTTATTGAATTTTAAATTTTGCGAATTGCATATTACGCGTCTCTCCGATTTCAATGGCATTGGCAATGAAAGTGCAAATCTACGAACAGGGTGCTGCGTTTGCATGACTATCCAAACGTTAAATTTTTTGGTACGTGAGCTCAATACAGCAAAGGAGCAGCCATAAGCTCTTGAAAGCTTTCTATGTACTGTTGTCCGAGTATGATATATTTCTGATTATTACCCTGTATTACAAGATTTACCGGCAGAAAAACCGTCTCAATTACGCTTTAATATTTTCATATTATGTACACGCAAGCGTACTCAGTCATATGTAAGTCGTCTATATTTTATGTTTTAATATTTGCACATTGGTGAAATTTCATTTTCATTTTCATTTCGCCTCACAAATCACTGATGCAATTAGATGCGTGCGCGCATGTGTACCATTATATGGCATTTGTTTTCTGTTTATTTAGCTTGGCGTTTTCAACTCATTTGTTTAATGCATTTTTGATGACCGCAGATTGTTTCAATTGGTATCGACTGCTCTTGCTTTAAAACTGGCTTTCTACTGACCTTTATTTCATACGCATGTACTTGCCGACCACGCTTATATAAAATTTACTATTGTTAATCTATATCTCCTTTATTTTTTGCCAGCGCAACCTGGGAAAACTCACCAAACGATTTTCAATGGAAGACTTCTACTTTCTTTTTAATTCGTTACTAAAGTAATAAATTACTTTGCGATTCGTTTTCTATATAATATATAGAGTTTGTCAGGAAAGTATTTGGACTGATTTTCTTTCGCCGTGACTATACTTCGGAACATGTGCGCACCGACTGGATTCGGAAGAGGGCGTTCCTAGCTAACGAACGAGCTGCTGGCCAGTTGTCTCCGAGCTCCTAAAGAGTCAGGACAAGCATTTTCGCGCGACATGTTTCTGTGAGTTCTGCAAGCCGAAAAAGCAGCGTTCGTTACAGCAGAGGTACGCGATTAAATTCTGTGTGAAACTCGGTAAATCTGCGACAGAGGCGTTTGATATGATCAACCAGGCTTACCCAGATGTTGCTTTAGCAAGAAGTGGTGTGTTTCGGTGGCACCAGGCTTTTTTGGAGGGCCCGGAAGAGATCGCTGATGAAGACTGGAAGAATGAGCAAATTCAAAGTGAAAACGATGCGTATTGTCTTTTTTGACATCCGTCAACGCCAAGTTTTACGTGGAAGTCCTCAAGAGACTCAAACGAAGGGTCAATCGGGTCCAACAAGACATCGCAGCCGATTGGAAGTTGCACCACGACTACGCCTCGGCTCACACCGCCTTTCTTGTGAACAGCTGCCTAACCAAGGCCGACATCCCAACACTTCCGCAGCCGCCCTACAGCCCAGATATGGCCCCCGGTCTTTTTTTGTTTCCTTGCTTGAAACGGCCGATGAAAGGCACCCATTTTGAGACGACAAAGGGGATCCAAGCAGCATGTACCTCGGTTCTCAAGACTATTTCGGAGAATGCCTTCAGCGACGCCTTCAATGCTTGGAAATGGCGCTGGCAGCCTTGCCCCGACGAAGAAGGAGCCTATTTGGAAATTTTTTAAAGAATTGTAACCATTGGTTCAATACATTGTTTTTAAATCGACTCAGTCCTATTACTTTCCGGACAAAGCCTGTATATGCGTACATACACTATTATAATTTCACTCGTAGAGACGTCTTTTCAACAAACAAACAATACTCGGACTCGATCCTATAGAACACACTAATATGTTATAAGATTTGAAAAACGTTCGGCCTGGTGTCTCGACATTCAATGCACATGCCATTTCATTCCAAACTATAACTACTACTATTCGTTACAAAAAGGTACAAAAATGGCTTTGTTTGACTGGAGAACCTTAGATCTCTTCAAGCGAATATCACAAATTTTAACGATATTTTTAGCAGAAGTAGGCGCCTATCCCGAAAGAAAACACAAATATGCTATTCTCCGCTCCTTTTGCCTTAAGACGTCTCCCATCTTACACTAGTTGAAATGCGTGTCGTTCAGAAACCCCGCTGGGTTCACCGAGTTCATTGCCCAAAGATTTGTGCGGCGTGCCACAGCTGGATTCGAGCAATTACATTGGCGCATTGCAGTGGCAACCAACTGTCAGCTTAATTTTTGTTATATTTCGCGCAAGGTAATCACATTCTGCTACATGGATTATTATATGTTCACGTACCACGAGTGACAGCCACAACAGATGGATGAATGATTAGCCAATAAACCTACAGCCGCTAAAATAGCGATACGAAATTGTTAAAAAAGTAAAAGTATACCGATTCTACCGAGTTACAGCATTGCACTGCCTTTCATAACATTTGTTGCAACATTGAGTCGCATGACGGCAATGGAATTGCTTTGGCAGCATGAAATGCGCTTCGGAAGCCATTCCCAACCATAAAAAGGAAATGTCCACCGCTTCGGAGTGGGAACGATGTGTGTGTGTGTGTCTGTGGCGACCGACACAAAGCAATTACTCATGTCCGACACATTCGTCACGCCACAACCAACGGTACGCCGTCTATTGGAACAATCGATTGCACTGCGACTCAGCGCAGGCGGGGCATGGCACGTGGAACAGCCACTAAAGCTTCCTGATTTCCACTGTTCGGATTCTCGCCGCAGTTGATGCGTTATCTGATGCCCAAATTAGTTCTGCAAATCTACAGATCCATACACATATATATTATATATACATATACATACATATATACTGCACTGGCTCGCACATTTGAAGAGGCGCAAGGTTGCAGGCGCTTTGGCAGATAACAAATACGCAACAACGTCAAAGTAAGTCTCTGCCACCAACAACATGCAACCGTGGTGGTTCTTCTGGGCAGTCGATGTTCCTGGGTAACAGTGCTGTAGCAGGCAGCGGACGATATAAGAAGTGGTGGGCCAATAGGCAGAGCAGCTTGGTAGCGCCGTTGGTCGTGGCGTGCTGCCTTGCGCAGAGGCAAACTAATTAAAACGGTATTTTTCGTCACCTGCGTCGCACGCGTGTCGCAGCAGCAAACGAATGCCTTGAGCAGTTCTTAGTTATTCATGTGTAGACGTGGGCATGTTTACGTTCACGCGGACGCATGTCTGAAGTTCCACGTTTGCCTCGGCTTACGCCACAGATAGGCGATCTTTACATGCGTTTCTGCGTCAAATCGGCAAACAACGGTTGCATTGCAACAAGCTGTCGCACAACAAAACGACAAATGTGCCGCCATACGCATCGCCGCTAATTCACCGCACAGTGTGGTAGTTCACGACTACTGTCTCAATATCGAAAGAGAAATATGCTTGCTTCGCTGCATCGGCATAATCCACTACAAAATAATAAGAGTCCGTTTCTTACTCTTTCTGCAAGCGTATCTCTCCTTCCTTCCATCAAACGGCGTTGATATTAAAGGTGGTTTGAGTTATAAAAAGAAGTCGACGTTTATTCGAAGTCATTCCAAAAGGATCGAGATCCGCATCGTCGAATTATCGCCGTCATCCTACTGTGCCATTCTATGAAGAGCAGCCGTACGCCTGAGATGAGTCAGTGATTTCGTGGCTTTGAGTCCACAGGCTTATCGAAATGTCTGCAGGTGTCTGTGCAACATTGTTTTCCGGTATCTAAAACAGCTTTAAGGAACGTAATGCGAATCTGGTTGGAGCAACAACTACTCCATATGATTTAACCACTGACTGCCTGCTTACTAGCCCACCTATCAGTTCGTGCGGTCACTTGACTGCGGTCGGGCAGCAGTTTGTTTGACAAAGTGACATTTGTATTCTGCCGCACGCAGCACTCCATATGTGGCATGCAGCATAAACATACAAGCCACGCACTTACCACTTGCCACTTATAAACAACATAAAATGCGATAAAGTATCAAAGAGGAGACGCTACACAAATGGCGTGCTGCATGCAACATACCCTTGGGGAGCAATACAGAAGGAGCAGACAAACGCATGACAATTGCTGCGAAACAGACATTATTTTGAAATTCTATAGCGACTGTGGTCGCATCGGCAGTCTATATACCATACGAGTGCTTGTATGTTCATACAATTGATACATATACATATATGTATGGGTTTGTCAGAATGTTAGTATTCATTCCGCAGTATAGTTTCGACTGTGGCGTCGTAAAGATAACTGCTAACTGCCACTTCACTTGCACTGCCCACTCTATCTTCGAGAACGACCGCAGGCCCAGTGTCCACAGCTTATGACACTCAGAGTGCGTAAATATGTATTTGAATAAATTATATACATATATAAATCCGTATTTAAAAGTCATCAATTGAATTGTACTCAAAATTTATTATTTGTTTTCTACTTAACAGTAACAATAATTTAAAGATCAAGCACAAAATCATTTTTAAAATGATCAGCACAGAATAAAATAAAAGGGCACCAACTCAACTCCTATGGAGTCAAATTGTAAAATATTTTTTTTTTTTAATTTTTTTGCTTTTGGTTTTTGTTTGACTAAAGTTTAGTAATTTTCAGTAGTTCTGACATAATTGACGCCGGACGGCATTGTCACTTTGTCGTAACCTTTTGGGAACAGTTTGTTTGCTTCCTCGTCGGTCACAGTGGGAAGAATCATGACTTTGGTGCCAGGCTGTATTTGAGGAGAACAACAGAAACAGTTAGTAACAAATAAAAGTGAGTAAACGCAGTGACACTTACAGTCCAGTTGGCGGGTGTGGCCACAACCTTCAGCTTGTCAGTCAGTTGCAATGAGTCCAAGCAACGTAAGATCTCACTGGAAGATGAAATAGTTTTGGTTGTTTGAATATAAATATTTTTATATTGAATTATGCCTGGAACTCACTCAACATTTCGGCCCATGGACATGGGGTAGAACATCGACACACGAACTTTGTGATCGGGGCTGATGATGTAGAGTGCGCGAATGGTTTTGCCGATTTCCGGGTCACGTTTCTGCTCCTCATCCAGCATGCCGAAGAGTACAGCCAAATCACGATCAGGGTCTGCAATGATCGGGTAAGGGAATTCTCCGGGAATATCCAGACAATAGGACTTAATATCGTTCACCCAGTCAACGTGTGATTTCAAATCATCCACGGAGTGAGCCAAACACTTGGCATTACGTTTGGCGAATTCTGGCTGATGAACGGCGATGCGTCCCAACTCGGTGGTGCAGACGGGTGTAAAGTCCGAGGGGTGTGAGAATAGAACAACCCAGCTGTGTAAATTTTATATGACATTAAAATAATCAACGAACAAGCTCAAATGCAATTCTAAGCTACAAAGCACCACCCTATCACTTCATCCATAAATATTTATATTTGCGTGTATGTGTGCCCGTGCGTTGCCTTTTCAATAAACAAGCCAATTAATACTTTGCAAACAACCTGACACCCTACGAATATTAAAATACACTTTTCTGTATGTGTATGTGTGATTTACGATTATTTATGGTCACACCTACTTTCGAATAGAACGATAATGGCGGAATGCGAAACTGATATTTGCAACGCTCTATGCAAATAAAAATTGTATAACATCATCTGTACTTAGTAATGAAATGCATAAGTCAAAATTGCACATTAGATCCCCACCAAATTATACTCTCTCCTCACGGCTGAGTATTTAATTTTAACTGCATCATATAGTTGAAATTTTCAGCTAACCTCTGGCTGGCTCTCAAAATTTTTTATGAGCATTTATATGTACATATGTACATATATATAAATTTATATTTGAACGTCCTTAGGTGGAAAGCGAACAATTTTACTACGATGTGTCTATGACCGTGATATATGAAAATATTGTTATCATAAATTGTGCTCTAGCGAGTAATTTTATCAATTTAAATTCGTGTCAGCGCACCCTTATCAATCTGGCTAATCATAACAAAATCAAATTTATTTTCTAAAATTGATAATTTTCGACTTACGAATTTCCTTGCCAATCGTAGAAATTGATGGGTCCCTTGGTGGTTTCAGCTTTGAAATTCGGTACTATGGCTCCTAGACGCATTTTTAAATCTTGTTATTTACGCTTTTTCGTCAAAATTAACACTTTTATTTTGTTTAAGCAAAAGATCGATCACAATTTTTCGATTTTAACTCAAGCACAGTTTTACACTTTCTGATGTCGGCCCCCAGCACTGTTCTGCCTTTTATACACTTCTATTTGTCGATTACTTACACACACACACCCTCGTAAGCGCCTTTACGCTATATCGTTTGCATGCGATTATGGCAGCTCGCTGGGTGTGTGTCTATACATGGCTGAGTAGGTTTTATGAGCGCGGAGAATTTCATCAAACGTGCAAAACTAACGTCAAGTTGGCGTTTCCTACCGCTCAAGTAAGCAATCGCGACAGACCCATATTTGTGTTTTGTATTTGGTTGCATTTCGCTAGTAGCGTCGTACTTTTGTCAACATTTACCTTCTCAAAAAAGTACAAATAAATATGAAGAAAAAATCTGAGTGTACTAGGCAAATATACAAAAGAGAATATTGTGTTAGAATTGCTAATTAAATATTTAGCGACTAGTTTAGTATATAAAGCTGTTATAGGAAGCCAACCCAATCGATCTTATTTTAATAAAGCACATATAATTTGAAATATCTTTTCAGATATATTAGCTTCTATGGTGAAAAAAGTTCCCCCTAATATTTAAAATAATTAAATTTTAGTAAACATGAAGATTTTACGAGGAATTCCTACGCTGATTATATAAATGGAAAACCTTGTGGAAAAACATATGATTATATTATATGATTCCATATACCACATCTCGCCCATGCATCACTAAAAGTGACTGACTGGAAATTTAACTCCTCAGAGTCTCTGATTGCCTAAAATGATTTTGAAATCTTTCACATACTGTACATATCCTCTTAGCTCAGTGACTGATGGCCATCATTAGAAGCATTTTTCTGAGACCAGGATCGAACCCAGGCCCACTTCAGCGCGTATTTCAATTTCCCGTCTACTCTTATTGGGTCATCTTGTTCATATTCGTAAAGCAGCATTCTGACGCCCGCCATAAATTTAGTTTTAGGTATAAATATTAAGTAGGCGTAACCACAAAAGAATGTAAATGTGTGTTTATGTAATAAATACTTTGTAAACCAGAGCGTGTGGATCAAATACTCGGGAAAGCGCTCTGATGAACAAAAAGGCATTCAAACTCCCGACCCAAGGTTTCAAAAATGTTTACCAGATGTAACGATATGTTTATGTATGTGTAAGTATGTAGTATTATATACATATGTATATGTTTGTGCTCTAAAATATTACTTCGTGATAATAATAAAATTTGATAATAATTTATGTTTTTGTATCTATTTTACCGCTCGCCATTAGTGTTTGGCTGGGCGCTGCTATCAAACACAGCCTAACCAGCAAAACCCGGTTTGTGATGAAATTCGCTTGGAACTCAGAAGGTTATCAGTTTCCAGTGGACATAAACATAAACACAGCCGGGTGGTTATAGTTGAGCCAAGTGATTTGTATTCAAAAGCGCGTGTTCGGTTCTGACAATAAATGACATATGTACATACGTACTGCTACATAAATTGCTGCTCTTGATAGCTGTTGTAAAAATTTATAATTCTGTACTTTATTTCATTTTTACACAGCGCATTTTTTGAAAACAACAATAAAATGATGTATACATATACACAAATATATGTATATATATACATATATGTTTATACATAAATATATGTGTAAATAAAACGCAAAATATTTCATTATTCTTCACCAGATGTAATAGACTTATGCCAACGATTTTTCCAGACCTCGAAACAGTTTTCATAAGAATGGTTAGGATGTTATTTAACTTCTTCAGCGAATTTTGTTTTATCTCTTCGATCGACTCAAAACGGGTTCCATTCCGCTGATTGTTGACCTGTTTGCATGATAAACTCATAAACCAATGTCTCATCCGCAGTTATGAAGCTCTCCATGAATGTCGGATCGGAATTCACGCGACCAAGCATGTCCAAAGAGACCAATGTTTACGGAACTCTTTTTGAAAAAAAATCAGCTCGAGCTAGAACGTGTTTCGTACCAAAAATATCTAACAAGATCATTCGAACGGACTCGCGAGAGATGTCGAGCTCTCTTTCAGCCATTATCTCTCTAACACTTGCTTGACAATTTTTAAGCACCATATCTATCACTTTTTTAATATTTTCGAGACATGTCTTCAACGATCTCTCGACCGTCTTTGAAGTCTTTGTACCAGTCGTGGAATCACCGTGAGCCTTCTCCAACATTTACAACGATTTCACAAACGAAATTTGATTAGAAATACAGAATACAAAATTTGGACAAATTCTTTGTTCGATATTTTTATTCATAGTAAAAAACCCAGCGCACTACTGAGGTGTACCGACTTAAGCAACTGCTGTAAACAAACTCTTTGGCAGATCGACCTCATACTTGTATTTGGAACATTAATTAAGGACAGTCCTACCAACTTGGTAAATACATTTTTTTAATATCATTTACCCGAGGAATTTAATTACAATTTCCGGGTGCTTTTTTGTCACAATGTGCATGCTTAGAATTATAACAAGTAAATATGTATATATGCATATGTTTATCAACATAATTGAAAATACCATTGCCACTGCCGATTTTCCGAGAAAATTTACTTGTTCGCTAATTCAGATTGAGGTCGTTAGCTATGAAAATGCTTGTGGTTTACGCACATACCTAGATATTTGTTCATTTATGTTGAACTGCTGACATATTAGCCGAGTTATAAACAAGCGATTTCCAGCAATTCAACCCAATACTCGGTTGTAGCCTTCGAAAATGGGCGTAGCTCTCTATAGGAGAGCTGTACAAAATATCACGGATAATAAATTAACTAATATTGAATAATACTGGTATAAAATAAAAATATTATAAATGCAATTATCTTTATCTTATCTATGCGTTTACTGTAGTAATAAAACGAGAATTATTTTTTTCGAAGTCGCGAATGTATATAGATATGCCCATATTATTATGCATAGTTGCAAAATTCCAAAAGTGACAGGCTCCTAGTGATAATAAAATATTTATGATATGTTATTTTTATATATATTATAGTTTTATGAGCGAAGCCCAGAAGAAGCTTTTGTATATTTTCGCCTGTAACAGATTTATTAAATTTTTGGAAAAAAAATCCTTTTTTCATTTAAAGGCTTTCCATCCGGCGGAATCTTGTTAGATAACATGTTAGGATCTTTCCTCTACCTTCAGTCTCAACAACTAAATTAAATGAATCACATGAAGACTTTTGTTCTCCAGTGTATGCAAAATTCCGCTGATTGTTGACTTATTTGCATGTTAAACACAAAAAATCGAGAAATTAATACCATTGTCAATGCTTGTTATTGTTGTTACTCTTCTTTTCTATAAGTATTCCCTTTGTAACTCGAAGATCACACTACGCCTAGAAACCGAGCAAATACTTATGGAAATATACATATTTATACTCATGTACATACATATACATATACTTCATACACACGCGCTTATAAATATGGATGGAAATCTCCGTAGTATAACGCTGAAGCTACACGGAATTTTAATACAAAATTAGTATGGCATTCAGAAATTCTTACATAGAAGCAAATATTGTGAAATCATGATTTATTTTTTGTTGTACTTAAGAGTTAAAGTGTAGCAATGAAGACACTGGGGAAGGAAGCCGCGAATTCATCTATCTTTACTACTTAGCCCCTGCCCAACATAATCGTACGTGCTATCGACCCTTCTCGCAATGGAGCAAAGGCTGCTTATCGAAATCATTTCGACTCAATAACACTCTCAGCAGCTGATAAAGTTGACAGCCACTCCTCCACTTGTCCCCCGCCATTAAAACCTGTTATCAATGCCCAAGCGCTCAACTGGCTGGCGAATAGCTGGAGCATAACAATAGAATAAGCGATTGTCGTTCAATTAACCGACCCACAACGAAAGCTTCGCGTATATAAATACCTTTGCAGCGCGCAGTTGTCATCAGTCTGTGAAAAAGCGTCTTCGTGTCTAAATCGTGTTGTTTTGTGGAAATATCACTTTCGTGAGAAATACCATTTGTACGAGTAAATATATAAAAGATACATACGAACATACATACTAAAATGCGTTTGGGAGCAACTGTGCCGAACTTCAAAGCTGAGACTACCCAGGGTCCAATTAGTTTTTACGATTGGCAAGGAAACTCGTAAGTCTACAATTTTTTGCATTGTTATCCAAATGGAAATAAACTCAATTACACTGAACTGTAAATTGCACTTGGACGACATACGTTATCACAAAATACATATGTACAAACATATGTATGTACATACATTCTTAAGCGACCAAGCGTATAAAATTGCACATGTTAAGATAGCGTAATTAAAGTAAATACAGCTGAAGTTCAATGATAAGAGCACGTGATAATTAAAAGACATTAAAATAATAAAGATTAATTTTGAAGCGAGTGAATATTTCTAAATTTTAAATCAACTGTTTTTTACATACACAAAGTACTTACTTAAATTTCCATATGCCTGATTATTTCACAGATGGGTCGTCCTATTCTCACACCCCTCGGACTTTACACCCGTCTGCACCACCGAGTTGGGACGCATCGCCGTTCATCAGCCAGAATTCGCCAAACGTAATGCCAAGTGTTTGGCTCACTCCGTGGATGATTTGAAATCACACGTTGACTGGGTGAACGATATTAAGTCCTATTGTCTGGATATTCCCGGAGAATTTCCCTACCCGATCATTGCAGACCCTGATCGTGATTTGGCTGTACTCTTCGGCATGCTGGATGAGGAGCAGAAACGTGACCCGGAAATCGGCAAAACCATTCGCGCACTCTACATCATCAGCCCCGATCACAAAGTTCGTGTGTCGATGTTCTACCCCATGTCCATGGGCCGAAATGTTGAGTGAGTTCCACGCATAATTCAATATTAAAATATTTATATTCAAACAACCAAAACTATTTAATATTCCAGTGAGATCTTACGTTGCTTGGACTCATTGCAACTGACTGACAAGCTGAAGGTTGTGGCCACACCCGCCAACTGGACTGTAAGTGTCACTGCGTTTACTCACTTTTATTTGTTACTAACTGTTTCTGTTGTTCTCCTCAAATACAGCCTGGCACCAAAGTCATGATTCTTCCCACTGTGACCGACGAGGAAGCAAACAAACTGTTCCCAAAAGGTTACGACAAAGTGACAATGCCGTCCGGCGTCAATTATGTCAGAACTACTGAAAATTACTAAACTTTAGTCAAACAAAAACCAAAAGCAAAAAAATTAAAAAAAAAATATTTTACAATTTAACTCCATAGGAGTTGAGTTGGTGCCCTTTTATTTTATTCTGTGCTGATCATTTTAAAAATGATTTTGTGCTTGATCTTTAAATTATTGTTACTGTTAAGTAGAAAACAAATAATAAATTTTGAGTACAATTCAATTTAGCTGGTACTGTGTGTTTATATTTTATGCTTACAGAGAAAAGAATGCTGTGTACGAATGGTTTGTAAGTTTGAAATTTGCGACTTGATTTAATAATTTCATTTGTTGGCCAAAATGTTTTTTAAGTTCTGTCGTAATCAACGGATTTCACCTAAACTATATAAGGCCAAGGGATAATGAAAGAAATGATATAAAAGATACCTAGACGTGCTCAGGTGGACTTCCAGTGTAGTTGTGCTAATACAGTATAACATTTGCTTATCAACGAAAACTGTATTTTTTCTTACTAAGTTATTTTTCAAAACTTTTACAAATATGTGTAGAACCTTTAAAAAAAAATCGAAATCAGAGGTACACTATCTATATTTTTTCCAACTAACAACACAATTCCTTCGAAATGGAATAGAAAATATTCGCTTTTATTATTTAGTTGTACGCGTGTAGACACTCGCATTAGCATAAATTATTTTTTTGTTATTATTATTATTTTTTTGTCAGTATAATATCCATTATTTTGTGCTTACAATTACGTAATGCTCTATTACTGTTTAATTACTTGTTGGTTTGGAAGTAAATAATTGACAATCCAAAAAGGAGATTAATGAGCATTTCTCAACAATACACATTGAAATTACAATAGCAACAAAAGCACTATGCAACAAGTGAATAAATCCTGTTACTTGCCTCAATACACTCTACCGATAATATTGCAAAGCTAAAAATACAATTTTTTTTATTTAATACTTTACTAATTTCCGTTTGAATATAATTCATATTCCTGCGAACACATTTGGCAAGCAATAAAACGCTTCCAATATTCCTTATCAACAAAAATACCATTGACAACAGCTGTTGTATGAAAAAACGGTAATCAAATATGCATACCTACAGTAGTTATAAATACAATTAGTTACGGCTTCCATTCTCGTGTATTATTAAAAGCAAAGCAATACGTTATTATATTTGCTTATCTACTAAACTGTATTTTTTTCTTAATGAGCTATTTTTCAGATTCGTAATTACAATTAGCACTGTACTTCGGTTCTGCTTAGTATTTCGGCCTCTCAACTTATTACTTGGCTGTCGAAAAGGTAATGTCGTTGTAATTGCTTTTTTGTTTGATTATAAAAATTTGTTTATTATTACGTATATTTATTAATTAATTTGTTTTCTAGTAGAAGTTTTGTGCGTCTGACTTAATAAGTGATTGGTTAAGTTATTAAAGAAAATTATTCGTTTGAAAATTTGAAAATATTTGAAAACTACAAAGTTAAATTAAATAACCGGATCCGGATGGGTAAAAAACTGCCAGTTAACTAATTTTAGGGCAATTACACTTTTGTGTAATTTTTTAAATTAATCGAATTGCTCTTAAAATTTTTGCTTAGTTACACTATTCGTCGTCAAATAGTATATGTTTAAATTAAACGTTCCACATCCTTGTGTGATTATGCAGATCCGAATAGTTAAGAAATGAGCAAAGCGTTTGTGATGTCATAACCTCTAAACCATCAAGGTCAAAAGTAGTTAACTGTTAACATGAATGATAAGCGTAAACGTGAAAGCAGCATGCTTACTCTGTTGCCAGCAAAGACATACTCAAATAATATTTCTATTTGTGTTTGGAAATTTCTTCGGAAAAGCCACTACTGTTGCTTTCCCAGCGCAGTTAATCTACTATCGACCTACAAAATACTAATAATATAACATTAGTTAAGTCTAGTTCACAACTATTTGTGAATCTCGTGAGACTTCACATAAACTATGCTCAAAAATTAATGAATATTTGTGCTTAATACTTAAGTTAATAAAAACTAGAGCGTGAGCGTTAAATATGACACATTCTATGTATGCAAAGGTCTAAAAACTATGCACTTACCATAAGTGGGCTACTTAAAACACGGAATTACATACAATACATACTTATAAATAAAACATTATTGTTCTTTCATAAAGAAAAATTGCAACAAAATGTCCACGAAATGATGCGTAGGTGCAACCGACACACTCGCTCTTCCCGCTACGTTACCGTCCCACTGACTGAAGGCATACTTTGTCCTTCAGGCATTTACATTCGATCCGCTTATATATGGCACACATGTCTCGGCGCACTCTCACTTGCATAGTCAACATTTCGGCGTATTGCTTACCGCGCTGCCCGCCTCCAAGTGTTGCATCAACAGCTGTTGCAGGCTCGTGCGCAAGGCACGCTCCTCGTTCATTTGTAGCTTCATTTGTGACATTTCCTGCTGCATCTGCCGGATTGCGGTCCACAGTTGGCGCAGAGTCGGTGTCATATCTTCGTTCTCCAAGCCTGCACATGTGGTCGGGGTTTGTAGAAAGTGTCGTTTTGATTGTTGTTGTTGTTGACGTTTGTATGTAGATAGATAGTGATGGTTATGGTGATTTTGGTGATGAAGTTGGTTGAGGTGTTCGAAGTGGTAAAAGAAAAGAAAAAACATAGAATATTGTGGAATGGTGTTGCTAGCTGTGATGGATTCAAGGTTCTATTGCTGAACTGTGATTTTGATGGTGCAAATATTCGGAACAAACGATTATCAAAAATATCTTTATAGAAACAACAAACAACTAAATACTTAAATACGAGTACATATGGAAGCAAGGCTTATGTAGACAAAAGGAATTCATTGCAAACGCATCATTCAATATATTACGTAATAAAAGTGATTAGTATACTCGAGAAGAAATATAGAAATATAACTACATACAATACTTTCAAACAATATTTGCTAAATTTTGTTGCTCAGCCTTGGAGGAAAGTGGTCACTCGTAATTAAAAAACAAAAAAAACCAACCCAAAATCCGGTGACTGGACACGGGCGCTGGGCACTCCCAGGCCATAAAACAAGCAACAAATGATTGTTTTGCAAACGAAAATTAGCCAAGGCTGAGTTAGCTGTAAATTCAAACGTGCATTCTTGCAATGCTGCGCACTAAGTATGTAAGATGTAAATGCTGATATGTTTATCGGCAATCATACCAAATAACTGACATACACTACACATTTGTGAATATCGAAAACGCTTCTCATTGTTTATCAACATGTCCTGAAGGGCTAAGCTACACTACTAATCAGAGCGAATGGAAAATGCTTCACTTGTCAACATCTTCCCCACTTTGTTGCTGGGTTTCGTTTGTGGTTATTGTTGTTGCGGTTTGGGTGAGTTACGGCGCTTAAAAAAATATTTTTGATTTCACACTTGAGATCAGGTATTAAAAAATATTCTTCAATTCAGTTTGTATTATGGATTTATTGTTGTTTTTGTTTTTTTGTTTTTGCATTAATTTCAATGTGAAACCTCACACACTGGTTCATGATGACTTAGTATTAGTTACTTAAAAGACTCCAGGCTAACTTAAAGATTAGCAAGTACATTTCAATTGTACATACATTTGCGTTTTGTATTACATACATACAAATTTCAATACACATATACATAATTTTCACTGCAATAACATTTAAAGCATACACGATTTCAATATTATATATTGTTATTTTTGTTTTTGCAAATTGTTATTGTATTCATGGTATACGCCCATTCACTGAGCGGTACAAGACTTAAAAGTAATAAACCTCTTCTTTGATTCGTTTTACGTCTTTGGTAGGAGTTAGTAACAAAATTATCTAAAAAAAAAATTATTATAAATATAACAAAATGTGATTAACAGAAAAAATGACTAAGGAAAGTACACTAGAAGGTGATATTTTATCAAGAACATGCATTCCTCCTCTTCCTTGAACATTTAATTTTCTATATTTTTTTCAATTTTCGGAGGAATACTGCACAGCTGCTTGCCTGTCATACAGAGCACATAGTGCTGCACATAGTCAATAAAAATATCAATATCTATCAATAAAAAATATTGAAAGTCAATCATCTCAATAAATTGTTAAATCATTGGGGCTGAGTTTCTCAGTTGACCGCATTCGCTGCGGCAGAACGAATTATCCTAAAATGTGGCAACTGCGTATAGGTCACTTATGGCAAAGGGCAAGCAATGCGAGCAGCATTTAGAATTAACGGCTATATTCAATTATATTGATACGTATTGTACAATTCTTCAGACAGTCTCAGTTTGGCTATAAAACGTAGATATTTGGCTAGAAATGCATTTTACTAATTTCTCACATTTATTCATTCAGGGGTTTGGAGGTTAAGTTTAACAGAGAGCAGAATATAACTTTTTTTGCACTGTCAACATTATTTAATGCAAAAAAAAAACGATTTTCTTTGAGTATTCAATTTCATTAAAACTGGGATGTTTCGGAAAGCGGTTTTGGAAACCTAACTGAGCTACTAATTTCATTAAATTATTTAAATTAATAATTAATTTAATTTAAGAATGAATTATAAAATTTAAGACTGACTCCGGCTTTGTCAAAAGTTCGAACTGATTCTCTTCATACGAAATAATATGAGTAACAACTGCTCCAAGTATACATACATACATACATACATACGTAAATATGTATAATAGATTTCAATTAATGCATGTTTGGAAATTTACATAGTATAAAAATATTATTTATAAATTAAGTGTATTAACTTATTGTATAGGTCATATATTATGTAAGGCATACATTTCATAAATGTAAAAAGTGGATAGCAACTTTAAACTTGAATATTTACAAAACCAAACCGTATGCATATTAAAACACAATATGTGAATAAATATAAGCAAAAATAAAGCTATTGCGATGGCCCGATTCTCTTAATTGTCAATATAATAAAAATATATACATATATATGTATATATATTTTAGTTTAAGTGTATCAAACGTTATAGCTAAATTCAATTTTGTGTCATAAAAGTCAATACAAACTTTTACTTCTGTTCTGCGCATGCGCGAAGCCTCTATCACCGAATAGTATGCCTACAACTAATACTAAGACATATGTACATATACAAAATCTGACTTATCCACTACATACACATTTAGCTAATTTAACTGCAGCGCTTGCACAACAAAAAATTAATTAACTAACGGCTGTGGCACAGCACAAGAGAAGCAGCACGCAAAATGCAGCAAATTAGAAATGAGCAGCAGCGATATGACAGCACTGACGGCGCTAGTAAACACGCTGTCAGCAAGCGTGCATTAAGCGTCTCTATGCAGCCACCTAACAATCAATAATTGTTCATTTTGCGCCATTGCTTCATAACAAAATTACCGCAACACCAGCTGCCCGAATGACGTTGGCTGTCGCCGTCTGCGCTGGTGCTCGCCTCATGATCGCCGGCTGTGCAATTTCCCACGCTACTACCGTTGCGCAACAGTGCAGCGCTACAGCCATGCGGTCCGTCCTCGACGTCGTCGCTGTCTCGCCCGTTGTCAACCACATCTTCACCGCCGGCTAATTGCGGTGTGCTGCGTCGCAGTGGTGTCGTTTTATAGCCGGTGGACGGGCCGTAGCCGGACATTATGTATCCGCCGCCGTAGCCGGCGTAACGATGGGAAACCGTCGTCTCAAAGGAACGATTCAAGCGGCGGTCGTAAAGACCTGGCGCTGGTGGACGCTGTTGCTTTTGTAACTGTCGCTGAGGTGGCGGCTCCTGCTCCGTAATCGTTAGAGGTGTTAAGTCGAGTCGTTCCGAATCGCTACGATTGCGCAACGATGTAGACGAAGGCGGTGGAGACCGCTGGTGGGTTTGGTAGCTATTTTTCACGAGCTTAGGAGATGGTTTGTTCTTGCGTGGCAACAGTGGTGTCATAAAAATGTTATCATATCCCGAACCAAAGCCGCTCTTCATGCGATTGAGTGATTTACGGGTTGCGCGCTCCTCTGAGAGTGCACGTTCGTATATTGGCAGACTAGAAGGGCCACTGCCGGCATTTGTGGTGGTGGCGCCAGAAAGTGAATAGCGGTAGCCACCGGCATTCGCACCGCCGCTTACTCCTGTTGTTGTTGCATTCAACGATGAAACTGAACTAGAATATAGATTGAAATAGTTTGGACTCGCCTCCCGCCAAATGTACGAGGAATTCAGGCTGTTTGTGGAATTTTGTTGGTTAGTTGCGCCGCTGTTGCCCGGAAATGGGACGCCTGTATTGCACAGGTGTGGCAGTTGTGGATTTGATGTTGAAAAGGTTTTGCTGGTCTGCAGCTTTCCGCCGCGTATCGGCAAGCAGGGCGTCCACGGTTGCAGTGCTAAATGGGTCGGAACAAAAATGTGTAAAAGAGTGCGGGGAAGAGAGAAAGACAAAGAGAGAAATGAAATCGAAGAACGAAAAAAGGCGAAAACCAACACAATAACTGGAGACAACAGAAGTCAAAACAAGGTGAGACTCTAAAGTGAGTCGACAATTGACAACAAAGCGTAATTAAATAAGCATAAGGTAACCAAAACACCACAAAATCCCAAAACAACAAAAAACACAAAAGTAATATTACATGAGCGGTGGGTTAAACAAACAATATAGTACAATAAGTGAAAATAATTCACGCAGCCGCAATTATTAATAGGAGCAGAGTATTCTGTGGAGATGTTTGAACAGCGGGATAAGTAAGAAGTTAAAAGGTAAACTATTTTTTTCGATAAATATGCACAACATTAATTAATAGTCTAAATTATGTACATTGTTTAAATGGAATTGTGAGTTGAAATGGCAGAGTGGTGCTAGGCAAACTCAGAAGCGAGTTTAGGCTAAAGGAGTCCGCTTTTATTGGAACTGCATTGTATAGATACTTAGAAGAGTAAATAAATCTTAACGGTATACGTAAGCAGTTAATAGCGGTAAAAACATGTTTCCAACATAATCATTTATGGAGAGGCTGGGGTTTACAGGTAACTGTGAGGTGAAATTGCTAGAATTCCATCCAGTGGATTAGGGATCCTGCAGGTATTTTTCATGCTGGATGGATGGATCCTGATTATGATTATTATCAATTAATTTTTCTCTACATGGGCAGTGACAACTGAGTACATTAATAGGACAGAAAATACCATAGGTGGGCAAGTAGGAACATAATGAAACACCAGTATGACAACAACCCAAAATGATGGTCTAGTATATACCGAAACGAAACATGTGATATCAGGGGCATGTAATTGTAATTCCAATGAAACCATAAACGAAAATTTTAAATAAAACCGTAGGCATTTTAAATATATATGTACATTTTCCAATTAATATTAAATTAAAAAAACTAAAATAGCATTTATTCGTTACAACGATTTCGGGCTTCTCTATTTCTTTTTCGGGAGCTCCTGGTTTGTGTGTGTTTTTATTTGTGGATTAGTGTAGACAAATGGGTATTATTAATGTTTTAATACTAGCTTTAATCATATATATGTATGTATACTAAATGGTGGATTAATATTAGTTAACAACTAGTTTCAAATAAAGTAAAAACAGCTTTACTTAGTCTAATCCAATATGTAAAACTAAAGATTATTTTATTTACTAATTAGCGATATTAATTAACTTATGTAATAATTAAGCAATGTATTTAAATAAAACTGTTACTGTTATTCTAATTATCATTACGCCCCTTTGCGAATCATGATTCAATTGTGAAACCACACTTTTCGATACGTTTTTCCAATGAAGAATTTCAATTGCAGTTGTTGTTTTAGTTTTTGTCAAATATTTTAGTAGCGGTATATGTAAATATGTTTTCAATGCAACCAAAGAATATACAAGTGTTTCTGTTTTGTCGAACAAAACTCCAAAAAAAAACTTACGAGCAGTAATTATGAAACCCACATGAAGCAGAAAACGAAAACACGTATGTGAGCACACTGAGAGGAACTGAACACTGCGCAGGCGCCACAGTACTTCACTCAAAGTCTTCACGCACGCACTTTGTGTGCAAAATGGCAAAAAAAAAAACAAAACGTTTATACAGAGTTCTCCAAACAAACAACAAAACCACAAGCAATAGTGAAATGAGGTGAGAGTTAAAAAAAAATTAACAGATGCACCCACCTCTAAGCAATGTGCAGTATGATTAAGTACTACCAATGAGAAACAAGTGCGAGGGAATAGTGTGTGTGGAGCACTTACCCGAATGTATAGTGTTGCGTGTGGTGTTCTGGTAGGCAGCACAATAGCCTTCAAAAACTCTCAAAACCAGCACATCCTCCTCGAAAGTTGGCTGCGTTCGTCGGCCGCTGCAGTAGCTAGCCAACGCGTTGGCGCTTCCGCTACCGCTGGTGACGCCACTGCCGCTTTGCGTCGTCGCATTTAGTAAATTGGGGCGCAGAGGCGGTGCTGGACGCAGATTCGTTATACTCCAATTAGCTAAAGTTTAAACCAATGTTATAAGAAGCACATGGTATAGGAAAGATCGCTCACCTCTTGTGTTTCCTATCTTTGCGCTTGTGCTTCCCCCCACTGCTGCTAGGTACTGGCTCTTTGAAAAATTGCTCGATGTCGGGGCTAAACTTGATTTGTGGTTTGGTGCCACCGGATGATTTTGTGGATTTGGTTGTGGTGGTGGAAGATGATGATGAGGTGGTGGAGGCTGACTGTGCGTGTATTGATTGTAGCTGAGGTGGTGGTTGAACGACAGGCTCCGTTTGTGTTGTGACGGATGCGACAGGGACGTGCCCATTGACGTTGTCGGCGCCGCTGAGCTTTGGGAGTTTGTGCGCTGCGCCCCCAGCATGCCGAGGTTCGCGGGTGGAGACATCTGAAAAATTAAAACACATTTCGTTTCACATCATACAAGTAAGTGGCAATTTCGCAATTTTGTTAGTTTCCAAACATTTCTGACGCAATTAATACCAACAAAGAAAAATGCTTCAAAAATTTGCTTCAGTTAGTTTTTTTTGTTTTCTCATATTTTTTTTAGTTTATGGTTTTCATAATTAATTTGTTTAGTTTAGTTTTCGCACGGATGCAACCACTGTCACAGCTAGATACATAGCGCAAGCAAGCGAAACGAGCAAATGCGTTGGCGAAGTAGTGTAGTGTGGCAATGGTGAAGATTGTTCATTTTTCTTAGATCGAAACGATTTTCAACTCAGCGTGATTTGGTGGAGTTGGTTGTGATTTTGACTTTGTTTTTGTGTTTGTTTGATGAATGATGAAGACAAGCAGATGACGTGAATTTGAACAAAAAGCAGAATGCATCTTCAAGTTAAGTCAACAGTTAGGGTATTACTCAAGGGAACTGCGCGGTTTGCAGTTATCACTAGCGTTACACAATTGAAACTATTCCTTGATACAAATAATGCTTATAAACTCTGTGCGGATGAGAATTTTCGGATAGATTTATACATTTTAACACTTTTACTATTGATTGGTGAAAATTGCAGTAACACTAGTGAAACTACTTAGTATTGGCCATTAAGCCGTTAATGAAAGCGCTCAACTCGCGCACAAGTCAAATGCCAACCGAAAAGAAATCACAAAATGCTTGTTAATCAAGGTAAACACAATTGAATTCGCACACGCCCATCCACCGCCGCCTTCGCTTACACCTGCCAGCAAAGTGGCAGTTGTCAAGCGGCCGGGGAGGCACGCGTGTTTCAATGAAGATTGCTTGCCTTCTACAACGGAATCGGAGCAGTTCGCGCAATTTAAGTGAGATGAACTGGGATCGCCTGCATTTCCTTCGGCGGCCAATTTAGCACCATCGTCATCTGCCATCTGAAGAGAGTTTAAAGAGTCGCCACGCGTTATGAGACCTTTACAAATTGGGCAATCCAGGGAACTACTTGGACTTGAAACGGTTGAAGTGCTGGATGTGGTTGCAGTAACAGCGCCTGCATTAACAAAGGATGATCGACTTGCACGCTCGCTGTGAGTTACCGAAGATGCTTTATTATCGGTAACACCGCCATCGTCCGCCGAACACAAAGGACATTGTACCATGGAAGTGGTTGTTGTGGTGTTGGTACTATTCTCACCACCTGAGTTGGACCTACAGAAACACACACATTCTCGGCATAATGAAGAGTAGGCTGTACCTTCACTAAACCCACTGCCACCACCAGATACACAGCTGGCACAGCTGGAACACCTGGAACAAAGCGAATCCTTGCTGAGCTGAGGTGATTGCAGAGCCTTGGCGATGCCACGCACAACCGCCGTTGGAAGCTTTTCCTTCTTCCACCAATGTGCATACATGCCAGAACGAAATAGAGGACCATCAGTCGCACCTGCTGTTGCTGGTGAGTCGATGTCATCCAGACTTGATGAGAACTGCATATTTGCTTGACTATTCGTCATCATTTGGTGACTTGAACTGCTAGCCACAGAATTAATGGTTGTACTACTGGCGGATATTTGCAACTCAGCGGTTGTTATAGTTGAGATGGGCGCACCTTTGATCGACGCGGTGGTTGACGTTGAGGCATTATGTTGTTGTAAATGGTGGAACGGTTCTATGCTGTCAGTATTATCTATGAGATCTTGGGTAGCTTCGGGTGTGAGGAATTTCGCTCGAAACATGCCACACACATCGAAGCGTGTGAGATCAGAAATATCGTTAGGATCGGAATTGGATGTTTCTGACATCGGTAAATCTTCGCCAACGTAGTAATTTCCATGAGGTGGATCGGGTGAAGTGATGGTGCAACTGCCTGCCATGCCAGAGTCGCTGGAGCGTGGACTTGGACACTGTGAACTCTCACAACATTTGCATTTAGAGCTCGAAGACTCGTTTCTCTCTTTGCGTAATTGTTGCTGGTGGCGATGCGTGCGTTCCATGGGAATGTTGCGATCTAAGTGATTATTGTTATTACTTGGATTTCCATTAGATGAACCACTGTTTTCGCTGGCGATAGGCGACGAGTGTGTTGCTGGAGTGTGTTCGACATGTGCATTGGACATTTGGACATACTGATAACTTATACAACGCCTAATGGAACCAGGACGTTTTTCTTTACTGCTGCCGGAACCACCGCTAGCACGTTGGGGCTCTATATACAATTCAGTGGTGGACTGGCTATTGTGTAAAGCAGCAACGTTCATTGCGTCGTTGTCGGGTTGATTCTTTTTTGTCGCCGCTCCATCCCGCTCCTGAATGCTCTGAGCGCTTTGATTGAAAAGAAACTGTGGCTTGAACATCGAAGGTGGTGATATGATGTCGTCGAAATCCTCCGCCATGCTATATGTATACAGATAAAAGTGGTATGAGAGCACTAAGCTTGAACTTGCTCATGGGAGACGTAGAAGCATACTTTAGGTGCCATACAAATGCATATCAATATTTTCAGTTTTTTAAATATCGTAGGCTGTGACATAGAAGTAATGCATACACGTACTCCCTTAAGCATAAAGATTGACCAAACCAAGTTCTCTTGTACCAATGAAGACTCTCATAAGTGTTTCAGCCAAATCCGTGTTTACGTTAATAATTTCGATGGTTTGAAAAAATATATGAACGAGGTTCTTCAATAATGCATCGAATTGATTTTCGCGTTGGCTTTACAGCAATGAGAGCCTTCATCAGATTATTATGAATTATCACAGGTTTTACGAACGTTTGTCTTCCCAAGCAGCTCTCATCAAAATTATATAATAACTCCGCCTGCATCTTGTCTGGGGCCGTTAAGCACTCCGCCGGCAAGTCTAACGTACTGGAATGAGTAACATCGTCCTCATCACCGTCATCATCATCATCATCGTGGTCACCATAATCATAGTCGGATCTAACATTGTCGCTTTCTAGACTCTGGTGTTTTAGTGCATCAACACTCAAATTGTGTGCCTCCTTACGATCTTGCCAAGTTGGCACATAGACGGCAGTGTTCGAGCTGCGATTGAAGCGATTGCCAACAAATAAGTTCGGCATGCTATGCCGCTCTGGCGGTGAATTGGACACTTGAGCGACGAGCTTTATTTTGGTTTCATCTGACATTTTTGCTAGATTCTCACATGCAACGTATGCACCCCCAAACCGCTCACAAAACACAGAGGAGCCATGCGAGGTTTGGGACGCTTGGTGGTGCAAGCTTTGCTGAAGACTTGTGGTGTCTTCAGATAGCTCCTCCACACAACTGGTAATGCCGCCGTTTGAACATAAATCCAAATGGGCTGTTGTTGTATGGATGATAACACTGTCGGTGGATTTGCGTACCAGCGCTTGCATTGCCTTTGAACCGATGATCAGTGATTCTTTTTGCAGAGCAACCGGTCCAACAGAGCGCTGGCCGCTATCTTCCATGCTATCTGTATCTAATTTTATTAGATTTATCGATGAACAATGGCGCTCCTTTCGCCTTGTAAGCTCCACGCTGTTGGCGGATGCTGCCTCGTCAATCGAATCTCGCCGATTAGCGTGGAATTTTACATATTCAAGGGGGCTGGAATCATGGTCGCTATATTTCTCATAATCCTCGTCTTCGTCACTTTCGGAGTCAGTAGGCAATTCGAAGGCATCCTGCCGCTCCAATTCTGAACGCTCCGACGAGTTGGAATAATCTAAATCCTGATGGCTTGACTTATACATTTTTACCGAAGACTTGAGGGCACGTTTTCTACGCAGGGGTATACTCTTCAAATCGATACTTTGCCGCGCTTGCGGGTAGAGCAGCATTTTTACTAAAGTACTCTTGAGTCGCCCGGTCTTTACTAGTTTGGCAAAATGTGCGCTTAGGTTAGCATAAGGTGCGGTGGGCGGGTAGTTACTCGGAGGCAATGTTATGCGATATGGTTTGCATGGAGGAGCAGCGTAGTACGCGCAGAGCGAGAAACGTGTACTATAACCGCGCGCATCTAAAATATGAGGGTTCTGCGACGTGGTTCAGTTCATAACGTGCGTTTTTATTGGATTTTACGTATTGTTGTTAATTTTGAGTTTCAATTGAATTTTTTGTTATTTTTATTTAAAGTTTATGTTTAAGAATTTGTGAAATCGTCGAATAGTTTTTCAAAACAAAAAGTTAAGTAAAAAGTAAAATTAAAAACTTCAAGAAAATTCCATTATTAATAAAATTGCCTCAAACTCAATTTTTATTTAAAATCATTTGTCTAGCCAGATGAAATCGCTTTTAGTCTAATGTCAACTTTAGACCTGCTACTAATGATACGTTTTGGAGAAGCAGGCTACATTGCAGAGAGTTTGAGGTAACTTTGATTTCGTATTTAAAAGGCTCATCAGAAAACTTACATGTGGTGGAGGTTGAGGTGCATGCCCACTACTACTGCCGCTCATCGATTTATTGCTAAGATTGCTTAGTTGCCGTTTGATACCAATTGGCATAGTTGGGTTTGCAGAAGTCAAGAGCTCGACCCATCTATTCGCTTCGTTGGGCCCTTGGCACACAGCAACGATACGCTCAATCAAGGGTCCATTAATTTCAAAGGCATTTTTCACTGTGTCACTATCGTCGAGACGGTTCACAATGATACCCGTTAGAGGCAGTTTCCCCTTAAAAGATATAAGGTTATTGCTCAGCGAAGAATCGTATATGAATATATTTTGAAATTTACCTCATAAATAAAGGCACTCATTCTTTGACTAACACTGAGTATCAGCAAAGTTTGTGGGAAAAGCACAAAGTACCGATCTCTGTGATCCGGCCCGACAGCAACGCTGCCCATGTGTATTATGTCACCTAAATTTGTTAAGAAGAAAATTTGAGTAAGGAATTTCAGTACCAAAAATAGCATATCGCTTCTGTACCTAAAGTGCTAAGCTCTTGCCCTTGCCAACCGCGAACTGGCCCCGTTAACACCTGCAGCTCGAGTTCCTTCTGTCGCCTCGTAGCTGAACATGCCGCCTTTTAATGATAAAAAAATATTAATTCTTAGTAAAAAAACGTTGCGCTACTTTTAGAGATACTTTACCGCAATATCCTTGTACACGGCAACGCTTCGTTGTGTGTCACCTCGATCCGGATGGCTGCTCTCCATATGTCGCTCGAGTTCCTGAAGCATGGCAGAATATTTATCGAGCCGGCGGAAAGGTTTCGAGAGACCCGTTGTTAAAACCAACAGACCAGGCGAGGCAGCCCCTTGCCGCTCCATATACTTCTCCAATTCGTCTCTGCGAAGCCGAATATAATGTTATTGAAAAGCTGGTTTTTAAGATTCGCTACTCACTTGTGCTTATCGAGTATGACAATGGCCTTCGGGTGGGCTGCACAGTAGGCTTGATGTACCAGTTTCATGTGCGGTGCCTTTGTTAGAAACAATTTACCAACCCGATCATTGCATTCTTCCATCTGTTTGAGTAGTTCATCATGTGTCTTCACGACTTCTACGAAATTACACATCAACTGGGCGTATTCATCGGCGGTGAGACTATAATAGTAGAAATTAAGTAAATATACATGAGAATGAATGAAATATTCAGTTTTGTTTCTTATTTCGCTTTCTTACATTTGCGCCTGCTGTAGTGGTTCGAGAAAATTTTCCAGGAGACCTTGAACCTCGGCAACATGTGCCCGTTCAGAGTCGAGAAGATCTTTCAGCACAACGGAACGGTACTCCTGTATCTCCTCTGGTGGTCGTATCGTTTCTGTGAGCGGCAAAGGTGCCTTGTATTCGTTAACATAGTTGCTGGGAAACCAGCCAGTCTTATCGTTGAGTGTGCCCTCCCACCAGCCGCCCTCTTCGCGCTGAGTGACTGTGATGAGGTCGCCTTTCTTAAAGCACAATTCGTCATTATTGCCGCCCTTAAAGGAGTACTCTGCTTGGACGATGAGTGGCTGCGACATTTTGCTGGCTTTTCTGTTGCAAAAGCTTTCCAAAATTGTGTTACAGCCAGTTCGACGTAAGATACAACGCTTGCCTTGAGTTGAAGCACACCACTTGGGATTCGGGTCAGTTGAATCGTGTCAGCGTAGATGCCCGACTCTATACTTGTCAAGTAATTAGAACTGCAATAAAGAAGATTTCATGAAAACTACACTAAAATGGACAATTTCAAATAAAAAAATTAATTAGGGACTACAATTTAAACTTCACACAACCTTTGAAACGAAAATTCGAAATATTTTACATACATTTATCCCTTTAAAAAAATAAAAAAACACGTAAAATCTTTTTTTTTTTAATTTCGAAGAATTCATTGTCCATTTCCATTGACAAATATAAAAATATTATATTTTTTCCATGAATTCTCTCCTCACACTTTTTTCTTTTATTATGAACATATGTATGTATGTACATACAAATATACATAAATAAATGTTCTGCATATTTTATTTAATGTGTCACATCACATTGGAGAAGGAAAAATTCCAAGGTTGCCAAGGTCGACGCGTCGGGTAATCGCCATTTTGGCACTGCACTAATGGGGTGACCGTGCCGATCTTAGTTTTTTCGCACCTCGACAAAAAGCACGCTCCACTTGTTGAAAGCCTTTAAGTGCCGTTAATTAAATAGATTAATTCCAACTGATTCAAAAGGAATTCCAAATTATGTTTATTGGTGATTCCTCTAAATCTTACCAGACTATTCATATTAAGCGATAACTCTCTCGTTCGTGAATACTTGAGAAGAAATGTATTTTTTCAGCTTTTCACCACAGCTATTTATATTCTCGTGTATGTACGGCCATTTGCAAATACGAGTATGTTTGTTTGAAGATTTGAATGCAACCGTAAAAGAGCGATTAAATTTTTATCCATTTGTATGGCGCAGATATTTTTTGAGATCATTTTAAAAGACACACGCTGAAGTGAAAATCGCGAGAATTCCAAGGCAGTTTGTCACTGGCTGCTCATGGGCTATATGGGAACCAGAATTTGCTTAGAAACAAACAGAAGAACAACCGATAAAAAATTGTGCTTGTGTGTTTCTTTTTTTATAGTACTTTGGAAAAAAGTTTATTTCTGCGATTTTTAAACTGAACACCAACGAAGGAAATGACATTATTTTTCTTATTTAAAACCCAATTTTGACTAAAAAAGATTTAAAAATTACTATTTCATTTATGCAAAATACCATTTTGGACTACCCAATATAAATGATCAGCATAACAAGCTGAGTCGATTCTGTACGATCCGTCTGTCTGATCATCCATATCCATAAACGAAATAGTCCCTCAATTTTTAATTTTCGAACTGAATTTTTGCATCCGTCTTCTGCTGAATTTGTTGGAACGGGCGATACGGGACCACTACAGTATAGCTGCCATACAAACTGAACAATCGGAATCCAGCGTTTGTATGGACAAATTTTTCATGTAAGAGGATATTTTCATGAAATCCAGCTCCAATTATTATCTAAAGCTGTAATAAAAACTTCAAAGAAATAGTTCAGATCGGATCTCTATAGACTATATCTGCTATATACTATAAACTGAACGATCGGTACCAAGAAACATTGTCTTCCCTATACAAATATGGGGAAAAATTTCGAAAAGAGTGAATCAGTAGTCGACCAACATTTGGTCAAAGAAAATATAATAATCCTAGGCACATTTGTTGGACCTTTTGAATATTCTGCATATTAGTCACAGGCTTTCGCTTTGAATGTATGGACTTCATTGATACCAAAAAATATATATTTTCTTTTCACAACTGTCATATTTTGCTTTATGAACCCCTAAATGACAGCGCACTCCTTTCAATCAACCGCGACAACAGCCAATACAGCTCGCTGAGGCGGAGACATGTCACCGTCACATTCATTATCAGTGAAGTGTGAATATTTCAGGCATTTCTCTCCTATACGCGCACGGGTACCGTGCAATATATGCATATAATTAAATGTGTTTTTTTGTCTTCATCAACTCTATTATTCCCTAGTGCCAATTGGATTAATAACACGGAGTGCATAGAAGACACTTTCTTATGTGGCACGGAGCCATAGTCATAAATCACACTAAACACTTTAAATAAACAAATCAAAAGCAATACATGCACAGGCATATGCAGTATATGTATGACTTGTATATTTATGTATGCATGAATGGAACGCATTGACAAACAAAACATGATTTCCTTCAGCCGCTCGCGCGCTGCACATATGTAATTAGCTTAAATGTTTGCTGTTGATGATGGTGCACTCTCTCGCACACAAATGCCACACACACACACACACACACTACACGCCCACTGCTATGCACATGCACAATGCTCGCATTCAGCCGGCTGCGGATGCCAACAATTTCCTCCAAAGGAAACGCTGGTCCGTCCATTCACTTAAAATTGTCTCCTGTTTATTTCCGCTTCTCTTAGTCACTGCACAAGAATGTACCGTTGTGACGCAAATTGCAGAATGATTTTCATTTCTTTTCACTTTTAATTCGATGTTGTTTACAAGTTTGCCATCTTGAAACTTATGTCGCCAAATGAAAGCACTCATAATTAAATTGGAAAACACTGAAACTGATTTTCCCTTCCTACTTTCGGTGATTTATTCATTTTTAATTTATAATTTATTTTTTATTTTTGTTTTTAATGTTTTATTACGCTTTCCGAAATTTGCTTACACTTGAAAATTTTCTCATAACTAAAAAACAAAAGGGTGGTGTGGTTTTATCGCGATATTTATCTCCTTCAAGCTCTTTGCCATTATTTGCTGCGAATAAAAATAGCCAATCGACAAGTTTGCACACAGGCATGTTTGCTTAGTTGTTTTGTTTTCGCGCAAGAAGCGCAGTCGAGCCGCGACAGTTCTGGCAAAGATAAAGCACCACACACACTCCCGATTTGTTGTTGATTTTGGCACTAAAAATATAAATCAACGTCAGAAGCGGGAAGAGAAGCAACGCTTTGCACCGGGTTGACAGCGAAACAAACAAACAATGATCAACAAAACCGGGAAAATGCTATCCACAAATGTTCATTACACAGCAATAAATATCAATACTCCATGTTAGGCGGAATTGTAACCACTTCTTTTTAGTGACTTTTGAAATCGTTCGTATTTGACGCTCTTTCATGTAATAAGGAATAATACAATATGAATTTCGTTTGCGTCCCATTAAAAAAATTTTTCGGTTAGAGCTGTGCTGGCTTCACCGCATGAACTGTAATTATGTTTTAAAATTATTTATGTAACGGGTGATCTAAGTTGAGGTAGCTTTCAGCTTCTTTCAGTAGCTTTTTTTGACAGATCACAGGTGAGTCGTGTCAGGCTGTCAAGGTATTTTTGTTTAGTATTGTTTGGCAGTTTGTCATGGAAAGACGTACACCTGAAGAATGTTTACAAATCGTTCAACTTTATTACGAAAATTCACGTTCTGAAAATAATGTGTTTCGCTTTACTCCACTACTACTGAGCGCACTATTCGCAACACTATCACCCATCGTGAGAGCCAGCATTCATTATTGGATAATATTCGACCGAATAGACCACGTCCAGCACGCAAGGAAGAAAATATAGCAGCCATAGCTGAGAGTGTACACGAAGACTTGGAGCATTTTACGAGATTTTAAATTTAAATCGTACAAAATAAAACTTGTGCAAGAACTGAAGCCGCTCGACCCTTCCGAGCGACATCGCTTTGGTCTATGGGCTCTTGAAAAATTCCAAGAATATTCGACGTTTTCGAACCAAATGCTCAGCCATGAGGCCCATTTTTAGCTTAATGGATACGTAAACAAGCAAAATTGCCGCATTTGGGACGAAGAGCAACTTCAAGAGATTCAAGAGCTGGTATTTCATAAAAAAAAACGGTTGGATTGGTTTATGAACCAGAGGAAATCAAAAATAATGCCGGTGAGAACGTAAAGCCGATTGGCTAACAATATAGTGTGATATCGGATCGTTAGGCATTTTCCTCTGGGAATATGTAAATCCCGCTTCGATTCAGGCCTTGGAGCAAAATTTCACGTCATTCGCCAGTTACTAGTCGAAATTCTCGAACGAGTCAAAGAAAATTGGACATAACGGATGGACCATCCGGCCGCGGCCAACATTTGAAGAGATAATCTTCAAAAAATAATTCCCAAATAATCTTCCTTCGAATGATAAACATTCCCCATTAAATTTGAAGTTTATGTATCTTGTCATTAAAATATTAGGAAACCTCGAACCCTTTATATATCCACAGTGCACTCAGTTCATAGGACATAAGGGTCTACTTAACCGACACGGGTCCGAATGTAAAAATATCCTTTCAGGTAGGCAATATCTCGGAAATATGTCCACTACAATAACAACAAAGACATACATATATGCATATACATATGTATGTAGCTAATACTTGACCGAACCCTCTCAGGGAATGATACACGACTTAGCCTTTTTTACTGCCGGGTAGTCAACACTCGCCTTGGCTTCGCTGAACGTTTATTGCGCAAATCCGACCCGTAATAATTGACTTTGATTGACTGGCTGGCTGATGCCCACAGACATATCGGCAATAGCGCTGAAATTGTGTTGATGATCAAAATGCAGTTATTGTAAGCTCAGTACTTGCGGAACAGCTGGTTGCTTGGCCTTTTACTTTTGGTCAGAGAAATGTTTAAATGGAAAGTTGTGTGAAAAGAGATTTTAATGGACACTAATGCTGCAATTGCTTGTGAAAACCTCAACAAAAGACTTGAACTTTAGGAGCCGTACTAGCACCTGATGATCGGTGGGTTTTTTGGTTGCTCACAAGCGGCAGTGGGGCAGTTGACATGCCATAAAATCTATTTCTGGGACAATATACACTCATATTTATATCCCAATTGATTTTGAAATGTTTCGGGGCTACATGAAACTGTTTTATTTTTGTGGAAAGAGAACGGCGTTTGTTCTAATCGACAAGTAACAAGACAGCTTACTCAAAAATAATACGGCGTCGAGGGCGTATACGTAACGCTGAAGTCTTGCTCTAAGATGATAAGTAAATATGCACTATGTGTAGATATCGAAACCTTAGTGTTGGAAAACACTAACAACTAAAATCAAGTAAAATGCTCGTGGTATTTCGAAAATAGCAAAAACAAACAAACTCGACCAACAACATGCGGCAGCAGCCTAATTAATTGCTTAAAGATCTTGTCTTAAAAGATAATTAAAAATCGCAATAAACAAAGTAGCATAGGCCAAGAAGAAGAAGAGAACGATCGAAAGAGCTAGAGGCCGACACAAGAGAGAGCTGCATGTGGCGGTGTTGACAAATGTTTTGAAGCGTTTCCGGTTTATAAAAATAAAACTGTGTGTATATAGTACATACGTATATGTATTTATGTATATACATATATACATATATATATGCATGCATGTAAGTATATGCATAGAATTCTCGCGCACCACTCTTGGCACGCACACAGCCTCAATTAGACTTGTACTTAAGGAATTTTGAATTTTACAAACTGCAAGAGAAATTAAAAATGGTTACAAGGTCACCAGAACCGCAAAAAACACATACGATTCTTCGCACAAATCAGATTTTTCCACTCCGCGTGGAGTTCGTCGATTTTTACATTGCCAGCGGGCTTTCTTGGGACGTGTTGACAGCCACTTTGCGCGATTTATCATTCGCTGAAGTATCCGCACCGCACGCTCAGGACGAAGTAATGTTCACGATGTATGTTTTCAAGATTAACTATAATTTGTCACTTTGTTTTCAGTAATATACTTGTATGTGGCTATATAAGATCTATAAGCATTTGCGTTGACACTGAAAACTGAGTTCGTTAGTTTTTGCTATAGCGAGTTCAAAATTTCTGCTGTACGGTTTGATGCTCGCGCGTTCACGATTATTTGGAGACTGAGGTGACTGCCACAGCGAGCGTGTTTGTCAACGCCAAAGCGGCTGGTCGCCAACCGTGGCACGCACACAACAGGAGCGCCAACAGCAGCCGAAGAGGAATGCGCGCGCTCACGCTGGCGCAGACTGGGCCACCGTTTCAAGCGCTTTGCACACACCCCTCTTTCAAATGATGGCCATTCATTGAGAATTTTCTTCCAAAGCAACTTTTTTCGCAATTTAAAGAAGTCGCTGGCGATTACCCGGTAGCTTTGCGGTACTTGCAGATGTTCGTTATTGCTTCCATTAGACAAACAAACGCACACAGGTGTGTACACATACAGGTGCATATATGTATGTACATATGTATATAAACACATATGCTTTTTTCTCTACAGTCGGTTTGTTGTTGTAGCAAAGTGTTTATTTTTCAGCTTTTCGCCTACTCTTTCTCATCAGCTACTCAAGTATGTATGTGTATGCATGTATTGTATGTTTGTATGTGCCGTCGTCTCATCGTAATTATTAAAAATTGTTTTTAAAAAGCATTTCAAAAAATTTATGTCCTCATAAAAATAATTTTGCTAAGGCGACCGCGCTTATATACATCCATACATTTAAATATAAAACTTTCGTTCTTTTTAGTTTAAGTATTTGTAACGATGGATTTGTGCGAGTCTGTCGCAAATGAAGCGGTGAATCAAAAGTGTGCAGACATTATAATTTCTGGCGTTTACCGTTCCCCTTGCAGCTCAAATGAAGTGCAAAGAAAGAGGATAGGAATAAAGCGTTCATTACTCTTTGTTTCTGGCAGATTAAATATTTATATACATATCTGCGTCAAATAGCAAAAGCAGCCTCTATTTTTCTACCCTGAAAAGCACGAAAAAGAGCTGCCTCTATGGCCCTACGTCTGAAATTGGCATCTCCTAAAAAAAACTAATACGGCTGGTAAATTGACGTTGAGCAATACCAAAAGCTCCATCAGGATAGGGAGGGATCTTTCCGAATCTTTCCGGTGGCATGCAGAACATGTATATTTCTGCCATGGAAATGTTTTCCAGTAGAACCGTAAGCCGTTAGGAGTCAGTTTGAAACTTCCAAAACTTCCTCCTAACTGTCGATTAACGCCAAAGCTCCACCAAGAGTGGGAGCCTATTTATTAAAACAGCATTAAATGTTGTTCCTTTTTTATGGAATGCAATAGCATTTATCCATAATTTGCACTGAACACTAATTAGCACAATGGAAATAGCATTGACTGCTTGTCCTTCACGCTAAATTAATTGCATGCGATTACATCAGATTACCATTGCCAGAGAATTGCATAAAATTACAACAACACACTGCATTCCAGAGCGCACAATCAAGAGCCGCAACGAGATACATTCAACCCACTGATTCTAAAATACGTTAATAAAATATTTCAGTAGCGATGCAAAAGCGATTCGCAGCCCTCGCAGACAACACCCGAAATTCATAAACTTAATTACACTTTGTAAATTTATAGACGAACAGCACTCGCTTGAATGGCTGCATCAATTATAAGCTTCGATTTACATATGTTCAAATGCTCTTGCAGATCTGCATAGCTCAGTATGTATATATGTATGTATGTGCGTATGATCTATAAATGATGTTTGCATGTAGTTGTATGTGTACATAAAATGAATGGGTTAACTGTTGCTTTCGTAGTGGTTCCGTGGGCAGAATGCAACCGATTAAATGTAAAATAGCTTCCTGAGGTCGCCAAGCAAATGAAGTGCACTTGGAAGACCGGCTAATATACCCACTGAGGATCAACATATGCAATGTGCGTTTTTAGCGGTAATTAGATTGGGTGTTCAGAATTATAACCGTCGTTTAGAAATTAGCTAACCTCCAAAAGCGGTAATCGTCCTCACCCGTCTCTCATTAAACTTTTAATGCAGCGCCAGTGGCACATATCCTTCAGTTTTTTTTTTGGCTGGTTCTGCATGCGCTTCCGGATACAAGCTGACATATATACACATCCTGCATTTGTAGCTGGCAATTACACGTAAATAGTTGTCATGTAAAGAGCGTGAAAATGTCAACGAATATGAATAATGCTAAGAGTATTGGCGAAAGAACGACGCAAGCAGAAATTTCGCATTTTTCAAAAAACCTCACAATTATTTTTAATTTTTATATTTTTACACTTTCTCGGAAATAAGGAGGAAGCATGCACATGCAGACAATTTTCACATGCATGAATTTAATTTTTTCTACATACATTTGTATATGATAATAATGACAATGGTGGATAAATATGTAAAGGTACTTATTTGCATCTGCGAATAAATGAAACAAAGCTGTGTAGGAGTAGAAATTAACCATGACTACTCTTTTATCGGTCCTTGGTTTGAATCCCAAAGTGCCGACGGCCAAACTCAAATATTACGATCTATTTTATGCCTCTTAGGCGCTTCAACTGTTCGGTACGATTACACCTCATCTCGAAACATAGCAAACCTTCATGGCACGAGGAACTGATTTTAATATTTACACACTCAACTATTTATGGACCCTTTATTTCTGCTCTTTTCGGCAATGGGTACGAAAATAGAAACTCCAAATTCAGTTTACTTTATTGTAGAGGATAAAACACAATTAATGCAAAAAGTACTCAACTTAAAAATTGAATATGTCGCACCAAGAACACAGCAGAGACGAACAGCACCAGGCGACGACATTCGATTGGCACGATGCCAATCGCCCAGACGCAGACGTCAAAATCAAATTTCCCTCAACTGAGACGACGGGGTATTCTGGCCACGGAGGGAGGAAAAATTGAAAAATACCAGTCTTTATTTGACATCATTTTGGGCGCGATATTTTATGGATGTGGAAAAAATTAATAAATAAACGAAAATAAATGAGAGCAAAATTATTTGGAATCGATCGTTAAAAATATTGCGAAGTGTGGAATTTTCAATAATATGCCGATTAACTTCGATACAGCTTATAGTCTTCGTTCGTTTGTATGAATATTTTGCGTATAAATAAACAATGCGACACTTGCCCCGGAATTGTTTAAATGTCGCTAAAATTCACTTTGACTCCTTATGAACGTTGCTTATTAATCCAAGTGTTGATTTGATGATGAATTCGAATCAAAGTATTTCGAAAATATTTACAAATAGTGCATAATCAAAGCTGTTGCATTCAAAGCATTGCAGATCAGCGTGTGAAAAAAATAATAATAAACAACATTTAGGAAAATAAACACAATTCTATTTGAGTACATTACCCAACAAAGACGAAACGAACAAGTACATAATAAGTGCATACGGACTTGCACAAATAAACAGCAGCAATTAAAGGCATTTGGCTGTAAGATGGCTTTTTTGGTCAGCAAGAACTTCAGACGACGCGTGCTCCAGCAAAATAAGAACGAGACAAACTTACTTTTATACAAACATATATGCCTCGGACAGACCGCATTGGCAAGCTTGCTTCGCAAATGTCAATGCTTGATGTAGTTGGTCCAGGCTATTCCTTTTTAAGCAAAGTAGGGTTTAAGGAATTTACAAATATTGGGCCATACTTGAAGGAAAACCCAAGAAGCTTGCTGTTTTGACGAGGTCGGACCAAAGGGAGAGGGTTGTTAGATGAGTGGGGTTGGTGGGGCATGCAAAGAAGGGTCCAGTGTCATGCGGAGACTCATTGCAGGCAGCACATATATAGGATATGTCAGGCTATATTCTGGATAAGTAGGTGTTTAACCTGCTCCAAGAGCCACTCTCGTTTCTCGAGGCAACTCGTGCGATTGGTGGTGGTTTGACTCCGGGTACGCCATTCACTGGAAGGGAGTCGATGAAGGTGTTGATGGCTCCACTGTGAATGGCGGTCAGTGCTTGTCGGAATTTTGTTGCGTCCGAAGCCTGGTCGGCGTACTGTCTAATGTCGTCGAAGTAATTGAGGAATTACTTCTGTCTAATGTCGTCGAAGTAATTGAGGAATTACCTCTTGATGTTCCTAGGAGGCGGTTCCGCTACAAGCAGGTGGCTGCAGGGGTAATTTTTGCGAAAGCATCCAAGCAAGAACTGCCTGGATGAGTTCATTATGCATTTTTACTGGGAGCACACGGGCTTCGCTATGTAGGTGTTCCATAGAGGACATCAAGAGGCATCCCGTCGTAGTCCGGAACAATTCAGAAGTTATGACCCTTTTGAGGATTAACCCAAATTAGGATTATCATTAAGGTATCGGGTAAGGAAGCAATGACTATTCAAAGTTATTGACATGCTGGCGGATCTACAACCAAATGGTGAGATGCTGATAAAAATACCGTTATCTGCAAATTGAGATGCATACAACAAAATATTTTCGAAAATCTTGTTGAATTTTGAAATTTACTCGTAAAACAAGTGTCGGCGATGAATAAGCACAAAAGTTCATTAATTTTAGCACAAAAATAGAATTTTAATAATTTATCGCGGTTCAAAAGTGCAACCAATTGAAATTGAAATAAAACATAAACAAAATTTTCCAAAGTTGGATTCCTTGTAATAATTGAAAACATTTTCAAATTAGTCATAAATTACAAGAATGAATACACATATACATACATATGTATATACATTCAAATTGAATGCAAATCTTAAAAAAAAACTTGCGTTCCCCATGTGGCAGCAGAAAATTTATGTTTCCGTGCTGGGGTCTTGAAGTTTAACGGTATACAATGTCCCAACTTATCGACTGCAATCAAAGGTGGCGCAAACCAGTATCCAGACACACTAAAACATTTGTTTGTGCAACCTAAATTTAGTGTGCCCTCTAGAGCGTGTGCAACCGAAGTGTGAAGATCAGCGCTGCTGCTCAAGCTTATGGGATTTAAAATGTGGCAGACATTCATTGAAGCAGGTAGTGCATGCACAAATTATAGACTGTTGGAGGGATGTTATGGAGCTGATATATTTTAAGGCAGCTACAAAACATTTTAATGGTTTAAAGTAAAAATAGAATAAAATTTGTCAAAGCAAATAGTGAGCTACAAAAAGCATATAAATAATAAAGCCTTTCAATGCATGAATGAATGAATGTTCACATTTGTCAAAAGCATCTAGTATGCTCCGAGTTGTGCAGAGTTGAACCGGCGGAGGAGCAACAGTTTGCGGTGAGAGCTATTGGCAACTTAAGAGGTTACACACTTACATATGTATTAATATGTAACTACATGTTTGTATGGCGCACTGTGACTCAACTCGGCTGTCTAGCTCCCTGTGAAAATTGGCGCCATCGTCGGAATAAACATTGTATGTAGTCTTAGCGCAGCCTAAGGCTCGTATAAACCGCAAGAGTAATTGTGAGACACATGTATCCATAGATTAGAACACGGTGTGCAGTGATTCACAAACACTGGGAAGAAAATATAAAAACTGCATCAGATATGTTGCAGATAGAGAAGTCAAAAAGCTAACAAAAATTATGTTGGCTGCAGGTGACCGATGTAGTAAGAAAGAAAACTTATTTATGGCGAATATAGTACATATTTTTCTTAAGGTTACTTTATCAGATTCAAGATTACTTGCTCTCATAGTACAACACCGACGGCCCAGACTTATTTATAGTATGTAAGTATAAGTACATATATAACATTTGTATGTTGTATGATTTTTATTGCAGCTTTTCGTGAAATGCCACACGGTTCAATTCTCCTCTTTTATTCTGTTGCAACTCAGACTGCATTTCTTTGAACATACCGTTGATGTTGTTGCGCACTTCTGCAAGCGACCACTTGTCGCCCTCTTTTGTACGCTGCTCTTTTGTGAAAACAGCAGAACAAATAAAAGTAAATAGAAGAAACAGAAAAAACCTGGAAAATTGCATGAAGTAAAGTGCACCATATAGCTACAACTATGCTATTGTCATCGTTGAAATGCTTGCAATTGTGTCTGTTGGATACTCTTTGGTTGCGAGACAAAAGCAGCTTAGATGACGCATAAAACAAATGAATATATGTATATATGTATGTACATATATGCGCATAGGGTAGGAAACATAACCATGCATTTGTGTACATATTAAATATAAAACTTACACGAAATAAATAAATAAAATTAAAAATACATTTTAATAAGTCAGAATTTGTTTATTATCTAAGCGATATTGGCACTAACAACACAGAAAACAATAAATATTTATGAAGAGTAAATATTTTATATACATACATACATATGATTCTTACAAAGCCAAGAAAATAACATAAATTCGCAGCAGCATTCTAAAAACCATTCACGGAGAGATTTGAAATGTATTTACATTTGTACATACCCATTCTACCTACGTACTAATTATATCAAAATTAAAGTAGCATATGTGGGTACAAACACTTACCATATAATTATACTGTTGCCACTACTCCGAATTTGTTGAACTCACTACAAAGCTATTTTATGGTTGCACCTACAACACCGCCGTTTAACATTAGCTAATAAGAAGTGATATTTTTTATTATTTTTTAAATTAGAAAATGTAATGAGTTGTTAGTAATCCCAACTATTACATTAGGTAACTAATTTTTTTGTGTAGTTAATGCCAACTTTGTTTGTTGTTTCTACTATATATTTATTAAACACAATTTATTAAAAACAGCAATGTTCACAGGTTTATTCTTCCTTAATATAACATAGGCGACGGCGGCAGCGCAGTCAACAGCGGCAGTGACATTAGCTCGAAAAAGAATTGAATTGAAGGCAGCGACGTCGACGACGAAAGCAACAACAGAAAAATTTATTGAGCAGAGGAAAATTGACTATGTATTATTTTGTATGTTGATACTCTTTAAACACTAACAACGGCCCGTATACCAATCTGCACTTCTTCGTGACAATTTCCATAAAATAATTAACATGTTTTACCGATTTTTATAATGTTTAAAAGCGAAAAAAGTGATTGAAATGACACACCAAGAAATCTGCTCGAAAATAACTCGACTGCCGAAAATGACTAACTGAGTTGCCAACTTCGATACTGATACACACATTACAGTGGAGACTAAAACTGACGTTCGTATGGGGCTGAATTATTAAAATGTTGTTACACTACGTGGAAACCTTATATAATATACTTTCTATTTTAGTCTTACATGCAAAATATTGTATTACATATTAAAATTAAATTTCATTAAAATTTATTGTTCTTATTACGCCTAATCGCAGCCGCCTCGTATAATAAAGAAACAGCACTGTCAAGTTTGGAGATAAATGTCAAATTGAACAGCTGAGCCAGTTTGTTGAGACGCTATACAAAACTTTTATAATTGTAAATTGTTCACAATATTTATTAATAATAAAGTAGAAATGGCACATAATCCCTTAGATAAAATACACGCATTAGATGAAATAGAACAAGAAATTATAACGTGTCTACAAAGTGCAGGTTTTATTTAAATTATATACCTTATACATTCACATTTAACAATTTTCTTTTCAGGTCAGGCGTTGCAGGAACTCAGCAAGGAAAAATCCTCGCAGAAAAGTGCTGAAACCCAAACGCAACAATTTATCAAATCTTTATCCAATGTAGAATCAAAGTTAAGCGAGCAAATAAATTATTTAACACAAGTCTCCACGGGACAGCCGCATGAAGGTTCTGGATATGCCTCTGCTAAAGTTCTACAAATGGCATGGCATAGAATACAACATGCACGCTCTAGAGTGCGTGAGCTAGAAGAATCTAAAGTAAGGTCTTTTAAAGTGTATGTTCGTAGTTCATCGAGATATAAATATGTATATATTTTTAGGCGAAATATACCCATGCTGCTCGACAACAACAGCAACAGCGGCAACAACAACATGCACAGCAGTTAGCGCAGCAACAGCAACAAATGGCTCAGCAACAGCTTCAGCAAAGTCACGACAATTCTATTAATCCAGGAATGTCTAACGCTGGAGCAACACAAATGGGGCAACAAGCTCCAAATTAAGGCCGCTTAATAAATCATTACATTACTTCGTTCTAAGCACTTATTATAAGAATTTATTAAAAATAAAACTTAGTTTGCATTATTTTGTACAACTTCACTAATAAGTCAGTTTAACTTTTTTTCGCCTATACCGAAAAAGTTATTTTCGCAAACATAACGCACGCATTGTAATAGCACATTTCGTTCGTGCCGAATGTCCGGCTCTAGTAGTTTTTCCAACAATGTGTTTTGTTTCCGCAAACGTGCTTTTCGATAATCTAGCCCAGATTGTTGCTTATTAATTCTAGTTACTTGATCCGCTTTTTTAATTCTGTTAGTGGATTGCTGATTATTATCATTACTTGCTCCATTATTTCTTCGCACATTTTGTTGTGAAGATTTCGTACAGATCGGCAGATCAGTTGAGCGAGCTATTGGCGCTTCCTCCGGTGCTTCATCATCTGAACAGAGTAAATCTGCATTTTGTGGCTTCAAGCTTTGAACAGTATCAACCGAATTATCGCTAACATTTTCGCTTTTTTCTGTTACGATGACGGTTTCTTCAGTTGTATCGGAATTAGTCACTATATCGATGTTTTCCAAAGGCTTATGGCAGTTTAGCCTCGCGAAATTTCCTGATTCTGTGTCTTCTAATTTTTCAACATTCAGCGATTTTACTGGGAGTAGAGGTGGAGATTTTCCTATAGGATTTATTAACAGTCCATTATCCCTCGCACATGTATCAGTACCAATTGTCTTATTTAATTTGTCGTCAATTAAATTATCTGTGTCATTATCATCCATTTCATTATTGCTGTAGTCATTCTCAGAATCTTCATCCGATCCATACATTCCAAGTAGGCTGCTCAATATGTTCGTTTCTTTCGGTTTTTTCGGCTTAACGTGGTGATAATTGGCCAATTTACTTGTTCCTTTAAACATCATAATATCATCGCAACTTATATCGTTTTCTTGGATATTTTCTTCCACAACTGCATTTCTTGCTGATTTTATATTTGCTATGACATCATTTTGCTTTTTCTCCTCGAGTTTTTTAACTTCTTCCTTTTTACGGCGTTTATTATTATTGCGTTTCCTTTTTTCAATACCATTCTGACCTTTTAGTTTTTGTTGCTGATTGTGTTTTATTTGATTCGTTTCAGAGCAATGACTTTTTTGCGCCCGTTTACGATCCTCTTGCTTTCCAAACCGACTATTATGGGCTTCAAGGCGTTCACCACGCTTCTCACGCTGCTCCCTAGCACGTTGCCTCATTAAAGAGTTTTCTAATGTGGGATATCTACAAAATAAATAAATTTTATTACGAAAAACTATTTATTAATTTTAGTGCACAATATTCTCACTTTCTTTTCCGTTCTTCACGCCAAGCAGCAATTTCCTCAGGCGAGCTAAGCTTTTTGAATTTGTCAAATAAACCAGAACTGTGAAGTGTTGCAACGTGTTTGTCCATTACTGATGGATGTCCTCGATAGTTACAATTATCTACTGGACATTTCTCATGTTGTAATTTGTGTAGTCGTAGATCATCATTGGACTGTAACTCCATGTCGCAAGCTTCGCAATATTCAGGCTCAACAGCTTCGGTTTGCGCAGCCTCTACTTTAATAAACTATTGAAAGCTGTTATTTTTTCAAAACTTAAATAAAATTTTAAACTCACTTTATTTTTATTTGCCGTTTGAAGGTATTTTGAAGGGTATGTGGGTCCCCGCTTTCCATACATTGGCGGTGGCTGATGGCGTGCATGTAAGGTCATTCCAGATGGAGTGAGAAAGTGAGGCCTCACTGTTAAAGGTGATTCCATTTTTTTATGAAAATTCGGGGAAGGTAAAACAAATTTTTGCGAATTATCCATCTTTTACACATGAATATAATTTTATATTATACGATCGACGTCCGCGTGTTTTTGTTTACAAAATAGTCAATGACATATTAACATATGTATGTATTGCCAACAATTTATTCGCGGTGAAAGATGCCAGAGTAAAAAGCAAATTAAATTAAGCAGAGTACACAGATTCCAGCAAGTCGTAGCGATTTTATTAAGACTTTAAAAATATTTAAGATTTTGAGATTTTATAATATTTATTTTTAAATTATTGCGTCCAGAATTGTATATGTGTGAGTGAAGTTCATTAGTGTCTTGCACGCAAACGTTCAAATAAATCACTGCAATCAATTATTTTATATTTTCCCACACAGCGGTCGGTTGTCATGTTTCAGCAAAAGACGATTTTCTTTTATTAACGGTCGTTGCTGCTATATTGAAAAAGGGAAATAGGAAAAGTTATAGGAAGACGGTTAGTAACAAAAACGGAACCAATTTAGACACGAAAATCTTTTCATGAATTTTTTTTTCGTCATTTGCCAATACTGGGTGTGTTATAGCTGTCAATACGAATGGCAATTCTAGCTGTCATTTCCTTGACATTTCTTTATAATAGCTTTTAGCGGTGATTTGTCTGGAAACGTGTGTTTTACTCACACGTGTTTGAATAAGTTTTCATTAAGTTTTTCATATATTTCAAGTAAATTTGTCAAATCTTGAATGCATTACATATTCATTTAATGCAAAAAATTACATTTTTAGGTTGACATAATGGCTGATGTTGCTGATATTCCCGTTGAAGAGGTGAAAAATGGTGCGTCCGAAAAAGCCGAAGAAGTAGCGACTGAAAATCCTACAGTAACTGCAGATGAAATCAAAAAAGATTCCGCAGCGGAAATTAAAGAAGACAGCACAGAGGAAAAAAGCGATGTTGCAGAAGAAACCAAGAAGGATAGTTCCGAAGATGAAAACGCTGGTGACGTGCAACTGAGCAAACAAGAGCGGGGTATTATACGTCAAGTGGAATATTACTTCAGTGACGCTAATTTGCGTCGTGATAAATTTTTGTTGGAGCAGATCTCCAAGGATGAAGAGGGCTGGGTACCTCTTTCCGTCTTATTAACATTTAAACGTTTATCATCTTTGAGTACCGATCCGAATGTGATCATTGATTCCCTTATAAAGTCTGATGAAGGTTTACTCGAAATTAGTGAAGATAAGGAAAAGCTTCGCCGTCATCCCGAACGTCCTATTCCAGAGCACAATGAGGAACAACGTAAAGAAGTGCAATCGCGAACTGCATATGCTAAAGGTTTTCCATTGGAAACCACCATGTCGGAGTTGATTGATTTCTTTGCACCTTATGAAAAGGTGTTGCACATTACCATGCGCAAATACCTAGATAAACCCACCAAAACATATAAATTCAAAGGCAGCGTATTTGTAACATTTGCGAAGAAAGAACAAGCTCAAGAGTTCATCGAGAAGGAAAAGGTAAACAAACAAAATATAACACTAATATTCATTGAATAATATAATTATCTATATATATATTCATTTGCAGGTACTATATAAGGAACGTGAACTTTTACGCAAATGGCAAGATAAGTTTTATGAAGACAAAAAAGAAGAGACAAAGTCTAAATCAAAGAAGGGCAAAGCCAAAGTAGAGGAAGAAAAGTTGCAACTGCCTAAAGGAACTGTTGTGTACTTCGAAAATTGTACAGATGTTGTTACCCGCGAGTTATTGCGTGAGGCTGTAGAAAAGGTTGAAGGCAACTGGGAAATTGCTTATATTGATTATAGCAAAGGCGACAAAACAGGTCATATTCGCTTTTCTGACGAAAATAATGGATCTCAGTTCCTCGAGAAATTGACTGAAAATAAGGTAAGTTTGTGATTTGATGAAAAAAAAATTTCACGAAATTTAACTCTCTGATTGTAGTTGAAATTGAGCGATGACTTGGAGCTGGTATTGCGTACGCTCTCGGAAGAAGAAGAGAAGACATATTTGGCTAAGGCTGTTGAACAAATGAAAAGTCGACGAAACCACCACAACAAAAATAAGTTCGGTCACGGCAACCGCAAACGTCGCGGCGGACACGAGCATCGCAATGACGAAAAGAAAAGGCGATCTTAAGCAAACTTTTGCAAAAGAAATAATGCAAATCTTTTTTAACAATTGGCTAAAATGGTCATCTAAATGTTATATTTATGTGCATAATTATATGTAAAGACTAAGTAATAGAAGTAACCTTAAGTCACTTGAGTATATGAGACGTACGAAATTCATGACGCATTCACATTTTCCACTTTTAAGAATCCGAATATAGGAATTCGTCTTTTTTTTTAACACTGTGTGCATTGTGAATGTTGGTGCATATTTTTTAAGAGTGTTAACTGAAATTATTTGAAAATAGATTTAGATTTAAAGAAAATCAATAACAAAAAATAGTATAAAGAATATTTTTATCAAAATATATGCGTAAAAATTGAATACATCTTAATGTATTTAACGACTGGCTCGAATTGGCCAATATTAATAAATACAAAACGTTTCACAAAACCATATTAGCATTTCATTTTGTATCGTGTAGCAAGGAAAACAAAAAAAACTTACTGGTAACCTGGTTCGTGCCTACCCGCAGGAACTAAAACCAATTGTGTTTTAATTGTTGATCTTTTTATTTTGATTTCTTTAGTTTAAATTTATTTTGGTGCTGCTGCTCTTGTAAACACTTAATCCTTGGGGATACTTTATAAAATTAGTTTGTATAATGTATATACACGCATATATATGTATGTGTGTGTGCTTGTATGTGTTCGACGCTTGCTTGCGCGTATGTATGTGTTCAAATAATACATAAATGAATTAATAGCAACAAGTGCATTTCCGCTGGATATTGGTTTGGCTTTCCACCGCATCTTAGCACATCAGTTTACAGATGCACAAGGGTCCTATTAACTATACAACGATATACTGTACATATGCATCAATTTATGCTGTTGAAAGCAGAACATAATTTTATAATTTACTTTTTCTTTAACATTGGATAAACTAGCAGTGGAGTGCGTTACAATGCTTAATCTTTCGCTTCAGAATTGGGCGCTTGTAGGGCAACAAATCTCGCTTCGGAAACAAGGCGTCGGCGTTTGGTAAAATTTACGGTGGAAACAGGTAGACAAGTGTGTTGAAAATATTGCAAAATAAGTAAAAATGATTTTAGCTGTGATGAGATGTGAAATTTTAGCTATAAGTATATCATTTGTGAAATCACATATCTGAATATTCTATTACACGCATACATTTCCGAAACGAGCTTTGTAGCCTCCACAAGAGCCCACTGTGTTTGCTGCAAATCTTCCATACAATTGTTGTTTATTTTTTTGTAATTTTTCTTTGTACATTTGTGGCTTATTAGCTTTTATTATATGTATATAGCTTATATAGTTGTGTGTGTTGCTAATATTTTTACAAATAATATCTTATCCTTGAAGCCGTGGCGCTTTACCAAATTGAATCGATACTTAAAACGTAAAATGTGCTCCAAAACAACAAAAAATATATGCAATCGAAAGCAGGGTTAAGACCACTATGAACTATAATTATCATAAATTACATATATAGAAATTACTAACTAAAATTAAGCAGATTGACAAAATATATTAATGTATGTGTGTGTGTTGGTTCTAAACTATAGCGTATGTATGTACGTTTGTATACAAGTATAAATATGTTAAAGTTAATGGTAATGTTTATATTAATAGTAATGGGGACATTGGTCCATTTGCAATCATCATTATTATGTATATGTATTTGTATGTGTATGTGTGCTAACGCAGCATATTAAATTATGCGATCAATATTGTAAAGTGTATAGTACAAATTATGTTTAAATTGTTTAGTTGTGAAAACGGTAAATATGCATTGACCTTTTTGTTACGTTTAAAACTAAATTGTTAATATTTTAATAGTACAGTTATTGGTAAGTGTTCGTAGCATTATCACGTGTGTATGTATGTATACAAACATTAGTTTTATTTGCAGAACAGATGTCATGTCAAAATAAGGAAAACAGAACAAAGGAAAATTATAAACTTAGCGTTAAATATATGTAATTCTCAATATGATTGAAAATGCAAGAACAAAACAAAAACAAAAAAGAAAAAAAAAACACACAAAGAAAGTCCGAACAACTTATAGAAATCAGTTGTTTTTGTACAAGTTCTCACACAACCATATTCATGATTTTTCATGTTTGGGGGGCAATGAAAATCGCGCGTAAAAAATATTAATTAGAAGAATTATAATTAGAAAGGTGGAAGGAGTACTCCTCCGTATCACAAAATGAAATATTTATAAAAAAGAAACGTTGTCGGTGTGTGACCGCAACGGAAGAGAAACTTCCAGCAGCGCCGCGCCTAAATTCTATAATTCTATGAAGTAAAACAAGAAAGAAAGCTTTGCAAACGAATTTGAATAAATAAATAAAACTAACTAAAAGAAACTTGGCGATCGTATCAAACTTTAAAGCAAATTTACGCAGAATCTTCGTTCCAAACAGTTAATACCCTAAGACATCCACTTATACGCAAGGCATTCAACAGCTTGCCTTATGTTGCGCCTTGCCGAGCTGCGTACTCTGCGAAGCTTTAAGCGGTTTCGGGGAGCGACTCCTCCAAGAACGCTTGCGCAAAACTCAAATCAAAAGCAAACTATTCACATATCAGCGCGCTAACTGTAGGTTTACACATACATATGTACCTTTTTCGAACATCAATAAGTTTCTTATTTTTTACAATGTAATGGTGGGGTGCATTCTTGGAACATAATAATTTTCATCAAACATTGCAACACGGAGCGCTGCCTCCGCCTTTTGTTATTGTTGTTTAAAAACTTAGTTCGAACATTTCAATAAATTGCTTAGTTGTTGTTTATTTACAAACAGTGGTGCATACTTTCCGGTACGGCGTGTGTAGGCGTCGGCTCAGAAAGTGTTCGTATGTCTATGTAAAATTACGCTTTCAAGGGAAGAGTGGTTTGGAAGTGCAGTAGGATCTAGTTATCATCAACCGCGTGTGCACCAACAACAACAACGTTTATTTCAACGTCAGCTGTTTTCGGCGGTCACGGCCTGTTCGTGTTACGCATGGCCGGCTCGTTGCCGCGCCTGGGGCTCCTTTTCACTTGTAGACCGGGGAGAGGTCGAGCGTGAGGTTTTGCAGAGCCCGATTGCGCGCTGAGGAGCGCGTCTGCTTGGATGAGCGCGTGATCTCCATGACAAGACCCTTGCAGTCGTTGCAAACGGTGACCAGCTCACCGCGCATATTCTCCTTCTGCTCCTGACTGAGTTGAGTGCCCGAAGCGGAGAGTGTGAAGGCTCGCGAAAATTTCGTTCTGCAAACATACATATTACAATAAAATGTGGCATATAATTGTGCTTGTTACTCACTTCCGGTCCAAAGTGCTGCTGTTGGAATGCGCGCGCGCAGGACTGTTGGCAGGCAAACTGCGCGGTCCCTCCATGCTGCGTGACATTATGTTGATGTGTTTGTTATTATTGGCGTACATATTACTGTTAGAGCCATTTGCCAGATTACTGTTATAAGAAGACGTCACTGCGGAAGCATCGTCCGCCTCGATGGCTTGTCCAGTGGCACAGGTACCCGATCGCGTGGCCATGATGTGGTTCGTGCCAGGTGTACTGGTGTTGGATCTTTGGTGTTTTGGCGATGATGGAGCGCTACCCACCGTGTTGCGAGTCTGTAATGGTTTATTTATAAGCAATTTGTTCTAAGGGTTGGCGCTCTTGCGCTGTCCAGACGACAGTTGCTTACCTTACGCTCTGACTCGGAACGCAACAGACGCTCAATTAACGATTTTGGGAATGTCTCGTCCAATATGTTACCTGTCGAAGACGAGTGTGTATGGTGAGCGTGATGCGATGGTGATGGCGTGCTGGAGCCAGCCGGACTGGCAAGCAATGAGGGTGAAATCAAGACAAGCGGCACATTGCGGAAATGCTCCGTTGGTATTCTCATCTGCATTAAAACATTACAATGTACATTATAAATAAATCTCATAGAAGCAAAGATGACGGTGCTTTCTTTACCTTCGTATAGCATTTGGAACAGACCGTGCGTTGGCACAATTTGCATTGTATGCCCCAAGGCCCGAATATGGAGAAACGTGTACGTAGGCACAGGAAGCAGACTTTGCGCTTTTCGACATCCTCCTTGACACGCACACCCACAGGCAGTCCTTCCAGCTCGGCCTTCGTCATCACCGAACGTATGTGCACGATCTCCTCCAGCGTCAACGAGAGACGATCGTCACCGCGTTCGATCCAAGTTTTCTCATCAAGAAAGGACCTGCTCCATGGGCCAACCGAGGATGACGAACGGCTGCAACCGCTGCTCTCGCCACCGGCACGTGTACTATGGCTGCCTCCGCCTGTACCAGGGCTTTGGGAGCGCTTCAGATGTTGTTGTTGCTTTTGATTATAATTGTTGTGTAGCTGAAGCGATCAACCAATGTACGGTTAAGTAATGGAAAACACAAATATTTGCGCTGCTTACCTGTTTGGTTGTGCCTGCAACTGCGTCTGCGCCATCGCCTGGAGCAGCGACAGAACTCACATCCGACTGCCTTGATTCGGGCCTCGATGGCGGCATGGAATGAGTCTCGTCGAAGTTGCTCTGGCAGCCGACGATTGTGTGGCGACGTAACGAGGCGCGCCGCGACTCGCATTGTGTGGCGAGATCGTAAGCTGTCAAAAGGCAATAAGAAATCGGATCAAATACAGTTATTAGTAGGAAGGGCGATAATGCGAGGCTTTCGTGTGAGTAAAGTAAGCTTTAAAAGTGTGAGTAATGTAAATCAAAGTTTAAGTACCATAATGAATATACTATATAATGGTCTCAAAAACTACAGTGAGCTACAACTGAATTGGAAAACATGCTTTTGTGAATGTTTCTTGATTAGTGTTTAGTTATAGAGAGATTAGAGAGAGCTGAAATGACATTTCTTTGATATAAATGAGGGAAAATGATTAATTTATGTAGGCAGGGGCGGATCCTAAGTAGAATTTTGGGGGGGGGCGTGGGTATCGGAACTACATAATTTGGTACTTGCAACTCAAAGAACTTTTCTTCGCGGAGTGTCACTTATGATGAAAATGATATACATATATGTACATATAATAACTTTTAACCGTGGATCCGCCCCTGGATGTAGGTTTCGGAAAGCCTGCTGGTATCTGCAAAAGCTCAGTCAAGCACGTAAGAAACGAAAAATATAAAAATAAATAAGCGCCAGTTTTTGGACATTTGATTCCAACCTACAATTCAATTTAAGTTTTAAGAATATTAGGCATTTTCATAGAAAAACCAAATTCCTTTTGGAAGTTCACACTAAATAGAGATGCTTTATATACAATTACACGAGGGCAGCATGCAATCAAATCGAAATCGGGTGATATAAAGTAAAAATGAAATGGAAATAACACAGAGAAACAAAAAAAAACAATAACGACGACAGATGTGCAAGTGAGTTCAATTGCGTTTCTTTCCTTTTCTGTAGGACCAAATTACAAGAATTACTCTCGCAGAATATGTGTGAATTCACAAAAAGACCGGCGAACTTTATTTACAGAGGAAGGTTTGTCCAAAGCATATTTGCATAAGTTCGTTGTGGCATTTTAGGCGCTTAGCGGTGGTCTTCGAGTGGTATGTAGAATGAGTCACGACCGAATGAAGCACGAATGAAGAGAATGAATGGCATGGCAATAACTGGTAAAACAAATACACACATCTGTATGTACTATATGTATATATGTAAATGCATGAATTTTTATGCAAACACGCGTACAGAAATAGGCTTAAAATAGATATATGTAGATATGTACATACATATGTATACGATTAACAGGCGATATTGCTTAGGAATATTATAAAAGTCAATTTAAACTATTTGTGTATATATTCACGCATAAGAGTAGAGTTTAGTGTTTTTATTGAAGCTTTGTTTGAGTATGTATGTATGTATTTCAAGCGTAAATGATTTGAACGCTGCCGAGCAGATGAATGAATTATAGATAGAACGAAATAGAGAAGAAGAAATATAATCATATTTACATTCCAGCGCGTTGTCGAAGAACCTATGGTACTCATCCTCGGTGTACGAGTCCTCTGCACAAATGTTTCGTTGCATACATTACGGCGCGTTTGGGTGGATTTTACAGTAAAATATTCCATTTAGGCAATTTTTGCGATTTTAATTATTTTCAATTTGCATTTACATTATTTAAAGCGCATTTGATTGTAAAGAGGAGAACACATTGGAAATGTTTTTTAGTGGCTTTGTCTTGAGAGAGGAAAACGCTCAAAATATTTTAACTTTTAGAGTTCTTGAATTAAACTATTTCAGCATTTCTAACGGATAATGCTCGAACAAAAAGGCAACTTCATTAAGTTTAAGAGTCGGGAAAGGTCTTAAGGGAGGCGGTTCTACGTTCACCTTCCAATAACGGCATAAACTAACATGCACAACTACTAATTTATATACATTACAAACTTAAGGAATATTTTTACAGTATTTTATTTCTTCTTAGTACTAAATTATTGCATAACAAATACTTATTCGAGTTTTTTGGTGTTTCTACTGACTAATGGGAGGCTCTTGGTCAAGTTGTTGAGCTGGGTCCAATCAACACTACTGGAAATTTCATTACATTTAAGGATTGCTGAACTTTTACAAATACTAGATGTTGAGCTCTTAACCTTCACCGCCATTTTTTTAGTAAGCGAATTATATTTTTTTTTATAAAATCGCGCTATCGAGCAAAAAGAGCATATCTCCAATTCCTCTTTTAGGTGATTTGTTTTTGTTCTTTGTGCTCATAATAACAACAAATGAAGTATAATAAATAATTATGGTGTACATTGCATTTTAGTTCAAATAAAAACCAATCAAATACCTTTAAACATACCGAAAGCAAAAACAACAAATTATTATTATTTTTTCAATAAAACACATTAACCAATATTCATAAGTTAAAAGTGTAAATCCAACGCAAAAAAGTGGGAGAAAAGAAAAGTAGAAACAATAATAAAAATCCATTAGATGAAAATAAAATAAAATAAACAAAACATTATGTAAAACCAAACTAATATAAAGCAAATAAGTAATACATATGCCAATCAATCAATCATACAACAAATATAATTACAAGATAATTCAGCAGCGTGAGTGGTATACCGAACCGCGGTGCGCTCCCAAAAGTATGCTGCACTCGAACAAGTGCCTAGAACAATGCTGATTTGCTCTTATGGTTTACTTACCGACCACACACGGAATACCAAGCTCAATGCGAATTTTATCATACACCACATATACACACATACACACACACATAATTATAACCGAATCACCAAAACTTACTTGTTCGTCGTAGCACCCGTGAAGTCAGCGCTGACGGCAACTGCGTTGTTGGTCCGTGTGCTTTCACGTTGGCATTGGGCACGGCGCTCGCTGGCCCACCATAGCCAGCACCCAGCGTCATGTAGCCGCCGATCGGGTAGGGAGGCATTTGTGGCTGCGAGCAGATCCCGACATGTGCGCTGTGACAGTTGCCATATCTGACAGTTGACGACGGCTCATCAAAGAAATTGTCATCGTCCTGCGTGTGGAGAGAGGAACAAATATGAAATATAAATATTAAAACTAGCTTTTAGAAATTCCTATATGAGTAATCCTTAGCTAAATGAGAGTTTTTGTTGTCTGGCGATGAAGTGTAGTGAAATGGAAGGACATTCACCCAAGGATAATCATAAGTTCTGCATAGTGAAGTGAGTATATTGTATTTGATTTCAATGGGCGTTGTCATGCGCCACTGCGAGCAACGGTGGGCTAGTGGGTGTGTGTGACAGACGTACATAAATGAGAAATTTCTTTCGATTGTAAATATATTTGAATGGCTTCGCATTGCGATGAATTTTCGGTAAAAAAATATTTGCAAGAAATAATGAGCTTAATTAATTAATTGTAGACAAATGTATCTGGCGACCGGTGGGTGGTTTGAAGAAAATTCAAGTTTAGCTCAGTTCCTGCAGAGCTGAAATAAAGGGCTACCTACCAGCCGTCATGTGCCTATTAGGCAGCAGGATGCAGCTTTTTTTCAATTTTTGAGGTTGTGTTTACCTTTGAAACTAGATAATATAAATAAACTTAAAAATATATTACAGTGGACCACAGCTATTCGGTCAGCTTTTGTTTTGAAGGAAAATCGCGTCTCCCATAATTAATTTCAAACTGTCACTGCGCATTATTTGCGCGGTCAATGCCAAAGACTTTCGATTTGACCGCTTAGCATAGACCTCCACTTCCTTTCACTGCCATTCGGTGCTTTCTTTCTTTTGGCAGTTGCCTCCAATAATTTCCCAAAGCCGCAAAGTGGTGGCCGTTGACAGTTTCAACTGAAAGCGATAGCCAATTAAGCGTTTGGTTTTGGGCCATGGATTGTACATATGTACTTACTATGTATATGGCTGTGTGCATATGTATGTACATAAGTTCGTAAGTACGTAAGAAAGGGATTTAATGTGTTTTCTCTGGTTTTTGGAGGCAAAAGTAATTGCTCAGCTTTTACCTGTATATATGTACATATTTGCATTGAGGGCCTTTGGACGCAACTTGCAGTGAATTTTGCGCAGATTTTCTTGAAATGTTTATCGAAGTTGATTGCTGTTTGGCGATTTTTTTGCGATTTTCTTTGAGTTTGGCAGTGAGTTTACTTCCACATGTGCAGCAAGTAGTATTGCGTGCAGGACCACTGGCAGGCGCACGAGGTCAACTGCAATTTTACAAAAGTCAACGTAAAGTATGTACACAGTGAGCTGTTTTTGTGGTATATTTGGCGTTGAAGTGGGTCAGCACTTAGCCAAGCCAGAAGCGAGGCGAACTATTAACTAATTTATGTCACGAATCCATCATTATTTTGCAACTCCACGCTGTGCCGTTATTTCACATATATGTATGTACATATGAGTGTATGTATGTGGGAGTATGCATGTGTTTGCATGCCTGTGCGTGGGAGCGCAGCCCTTCAAGTTGCAACGAGGCAGTGTTCACCTGCGCACATGCCTATGGAAGGCGTCTCAAAGCAACCAACTACTGATTCAAACGAAAATTCAAGCCTTGCAGATTAAGCCAAACCGCCTTTCAAACTATACAATTTCAGCGTTGCATAATCGCCGGTTCCCGCTGAAATATTTATTATCAAATAATGTGGCCTACTGCCACCGCATAATGGCGTAGGAGTACTAGCAGAACGAGCAAGCATTTGGGTAAGTGTATAACTGTGTATTTGTATGTGTGTGTGTACCTGCAACAGCGAGAAATCCACTTTGATTAGCCGCTGCTTGGAGCGCGGCGTCAGATGCGGTTCCACGTTCTCCGTTAATTTCAGTGCATTTACCGTTGCATGTGCTGGCGCTGTTGTTGTTGCTGCTGCTGCGGATTTTAATGTTGCAGACGATGATGAATGGTTCAATGTTGTTGCTGACGTTGTTGTTGTCATTAGTGTTGTGGTTGGTGGGAGCACTGCAAATAAAAGCAAAAGTTAACGAATTCAGCAATCATCGCATATCTGACACAGACAAATCAAGAAGGAGAAACGCTGAAATCAATTATGGTTAAATATACAGCTTCTAATGTTTTTCCTGAACTGTAAAAATGAAAAGACGTAACTTCTCGCTTACAAGAACTTGATTTTGATCGGTGAGCACCTGTATACTATAGTAAAACAGTTGATTCCGATCATTCGATTTGTCTGGAAGCTTTATGCCACCACAGTGGTTCCGATAAATGAGCAGATTATTGAAGGAAAAAAGGATGTGTGCAAAGTTTCAGAGCTATATGTCAAAACCTGAGGGACTAGTTAGCGTATATACAGACAGACGGCCAGACAGACGGACATGGATAAATCGACTAAGCTCGTTACTGATCATTTGTATATACCTATATTTTGCGACGGTTACAAAAAGTGTACAAAAAGTGCTGGAAATCCCTTTGTGACAAACAGCCGAACGATTTCCTACTCGGCTTGCACTTCTGCTCTCTGAGAGCACTCACCAACAAATCGGCATAAGGGAACTGTAGGACGGCATTTCAAGCTCCTTGCGTACAGCTGCAACCGAAACCATTGGTTTTTGGAAAAAGAAAAAGGACAGCTGGTACAGAAGGCTGCCTACCTCGCAACGTTACGATCAACCACAACACGTGCGGAATGGGATAGATACCGAGAGCTGAAGAGGGAAGCGAGACGCATTTGCAGTGAGAAAAAGAGGAGCCGAAATGCATGAGTATAAGAGCTTGACAATCTAGCCGACAGGGGTGATGCTCGAAAATTTTACGAAAAAATGCGGCGACTAACAGAAGGTTTCAAGACCGGAGCATACTCTTGTAGAACCCCCAGAGGTGATCTAGTAACCAATGCATGGAGCATACAAAAATTATAGAGGGAACACTTCTCCAGCCTGCTGAGCGGCAGTGAAAGCATAACACCAGGAGATGTCGAACTCGATTCCCCAATCTATGACGATGGAGCAGACGTTCCATTGCCCGACCATGAAGAAGTTCGAATAGCAATTACCCCCTGAAGAACAACAAAGCGGCGGGGGCCGATGGATTGCCGGCCGAGCTATTCAAACACGGCAGCGAAGAAGCTGATGCTTCTTTGTAAAATATGTTTGGACTAAAGCCCAACGTCAACAAACTGACCTTAAAACTGTGGATTTAGGCCTGGCAAATCAACAACTGACTAGATATTCACCATGTGCCAAATCTTGGAAAAGACCTGTGAAAAGAGGATCGACACACACCACCACTTTGTCGATATTAAAGCTGCTTTGGAATGCGCAAAAGGAGTTGCCTCTATGCCGCTACATCTGAATTTTGTAATCCGGAAAAACTGATACGACTGTGTAAACTGAGGTTGAGCAATACCAAAAGTTCCATCTGGACAGGCGACTCCATATCGTGCGACTTCTTCAATCTCCTGCTGGAGAAAATTATATTAGAGTCTACAACTGCCGTTGGCCTCAACATCCGCGTCGTTAGAGCTGCTTTCTCCAGAATGGATAAGGAAGCAAAGCAAATGGGTCTGATAGTGAACGAGGACAAGACGAAATATCAATATCAGCTTCAAATTAACTCATTTAAAGGGTTTCTTCAAAATCAAGTTTTAAACAATTTTATTATTCTTCGTTAATGCCATAATTTTTTAAAAAAGCTACTTGCAACATCAAGAGGTTCAGTGTCAAGGCTTCTAAAAAGCAATTCCCGTTTTAATGACCAGCTCAGTCAGAAAATGCGGCACTCAAGAACATAAATTTCGTAATAAAAAGTGCGTGAGGCAACCCAAACAAAAACAAAAAAGTGTAACAAAATAACGATTTGTTCAGTTAATTTAACAGTATATGCAAGCATATTGGTGTGTTGGTATATCAGTATGTACACACGTCTATTAATCCAAGAAGGCACCACAAATTCTTGCAAAACAAAAAGAAAAACTGATTTCGAACCCGTTTCACACAGTGTTCAACAAACATATTCACACTAAATAACAGTTTTTTCTTCAAGAATATATGTACATACGGGTAAGCGTTATTTATGCCACTAGGCAAAGAAGAAACAGAAAGGAAGTAATAAGAAAAGGGACTGGTATTAGGAGCAATAATATGCGCAGACAGCGGTCACACATGCGTGCAACATTCATAAGCATTATTCAAAGTTGGCAAAGCTATTGGACAGCGTGACACAAACTGATCACAAAGCAAGCGGCGGAGAAAACAAAACCGTAATGTAAGGGAATATTAGTCGGCGCCTAATTAAAGAGCTCGAATAGCGCACAGGTAGTATGTATGTATGTCAGTCTCTGTCAAGAAGTGAATAACCCACATTAATTAAAAATCGATACGCATTCGCGGCATCCACAAATCATCCGTCCCATCGACGGCCACAAAGCTTACGAAAGCACACACACATACACACAGATTAGCACATAGGAAGCAAGCATTTAGCGCAAAATTCAACGAAAAGTGTCAATTGAAAAGTTCTAAAGAAATATTGAGGAATCGTGTTGTTGCACTTACGCGCGATTACTTAGCATGCCTCACTCAGTCCCTGCAGCGCACTGCTTAAGCGCTTAAAAGCTTACACGAGCACAATGCGGTAACATGAAATTTTAATGATTTGGACTAACACTTTGCCCACAGCAACTTGCAACACAAAGCCACATTCGAAACTACGTGAGGAAAGTGAAGGGGGCTGAAGGCGGATAGCGCTTTTTATAGTAAAAGGCATATTCACCTACTTATTGACGTACAAATATACATACAACAAGTGCACATGTGTATATACTTGTGGCCACAGTTAACTGTTCAAGCACTGAGTGCGCACTTGGTAGAGGTGTGTTAGTTTATTTGGCCCCATGCCATGGAAACCAAGAATATGGGTCACATGGACTTGCCACATTCATAGCTTTTGTTTTATGCTCGATCGGATGTATTTACCAGAGTATTTACCATGTACTCGAGCACTTATGTAGGTGTGTACGTATGTGCCTGCATGTAAAGTGATGCATGTGTGTGTTCCTTAGCGCTGCCACCGGACTCATTGTTGCACGCAATCCTTCGTAGGTAACGTTGCATGCCCCACCGCCTAAGAAATCGACAACTGGGAAGCTTACCTTCGCAGGGCTCACCGCTTAAATTCCGACAATAAAATGAATAGTTAAGAAAATAAGAAAGCTCTCAAACTGTGCGCATTGAAAGAAGTGCATTGCCCCGGTTATTGCAGGGAGGTGTATTGGACATTGAGGGGTAGCAACACACTGCACTCTCAACTATAATGCAGCGACAAAACCAGGTCACTTAGTGAACAGTCCACCTGCAGCCGGCCGTAAGCCTTACCTGAGCGGGGCTTCGGCGTTGGCGGATTACCGCGCGGCGCTGCCCTAGGCGGCGGCTGTGGCCCATCCGCCTCCTGCTGCTGCTGTTGTTTTTGCGTTTCTTGCGCGCTGCTACCACAGTACAAAGCGTCACTGGCCACGTCCACCGCCTCCACCTCCTTGGCTTCCGTTGCTGTGTGATTTAAATCGGCGCCAGCGGAAGCGGACATGGTCGCTGTGTTGGCTGCAACAAAGCCGCTGGTTGTTGTCATCTTTGGTGCTCTGCTGCTACTTTTGTGCGTTGCTGCTTTTGTTGTTGTTGCGCTTGTGCTGTTGTTGCTGCTGCTGGATTTGTTGTTCTTAATCTGTAAGCTTTTCGGTTTTGTTTGTTGTTGTTGATGTTGTTGCTGTTGCTGCTGATGCTGCTTTTTGACATTTGGCACTTTAGCACTCATTGGAAATGGAACACATTTAATTACTTGATTTATTGCACTTGTTGTGGACACCGTTATAGAACGCTCTACCCATTTCAATTAGCATTAGCTTAGGCGAATATTTTCTTCAACGTTTAACTGTTAATTTCACTATTATTTATTGCACTTTTTCTATTATATACACTAGCATTTTCCTTCAACTCAATTATCGAGCGCCTTGCCACAACTCACAGCCGTCCTGTCCTTTCACTGCTAATTTGAAACGAGTATTAATCGCTTCATCACATGTTCGTGCGCCTCGTCACTTTTCGCTGTGTCATACTGGGGTGTTTCATTGCCACAATGTTCCGGTGGCACGTTTGTTGCAAGCTTCCCTTACGCGCTCGCAGACTTGTATGCCGCTCGCGAGCATGAGCGCTTTCCGCTTGCTATCGATCCAAAGCTGAAACACACAGCGGGGACCGGTGAGTGTCAACGCGAATTGGCGAAGTGCACAAACGAAGGATATAACACTTTGCTGGGGCGGAGTGGAGCGCCGCGTGGGAGGTGTGCCGTCTGCTTTATGAGCTACTCGTTTGAGCATTAAGAGTTGCGATTAAGTTAAGAGTTGTGGCAATAATAATGCACAACAGCAATGATGATAACACTAAGTGGTTGTAGTAAACAAATTGCCACGGCGAGAGTGTCATTGCGAAGGATGCTAAAACATGTCTATATGTGTGTGTGTGTGTGTGTATGAATGCAACTCGAGTGCAACGCAGCGAACAGAGTGAGAATACTCGAATTTAAGACTACGAGTACCGAATGAAACTTTCACTGAATAAAGGTTTGGCCTTCCCGTTTGATAATTGAATTTTAATTTTTTCAGTGCATAGTTCAAGGCGCACGAACCGTTCTTACTGTTTGGTATATTTAAGACCACAATAAATTGCTTTTTGGAAAGTTTAGCAAATTGGAGAGCTGAGACTGTTCTTTAAAGACTGTTCATCTCATCAACCTATAATTTTTGAGACCATTTTAATATTAAATAAATTGAGTTAGCCCATCGGAGGTACTTTGCTTGGCGCTCGGAAGTACATACATATTTAGTTACATAAATACTGTACATAAATAGATTTTGGATACATGTACAGGCGTTAAGTTATTTTTACGCCTTTCTACACTTTACCACCCACAATTGCATGCAACCTCTGCAACCAGAATGTAGCTCAGTTGGTTGGTTGCTATCGACTTACTGATTATGGCATGTCAAATGTAGGGAGAGCCACCTTTGTTGCTAGGTGTCTTGTGCTGTTTAAGGTCACTTTCGCAATGAAAAAGGCTTTTCATATTTATAAATTATGCGAAGACCTTTAGAAGTGTCCTTTCCTCCCACTTGACGCGACCTCCCTCATTTAAGTAAGTGTCATATGCTTCGGTGCAGATGCAAGGAACACGTTTGCTCGCGCCACATTTAATGTTGACCATCACTTGTCACACTCACCGCTGGGTGATGGTGATGCCATCACACCCTCATATGCGCAAATTAGTGCTCATAAACATATATACTTATGCATTCATCACTATATGAAAATACGCCACACAGCGTGTATAACACCTCTCCCGTTAGCACTGGCGTTCGCGTCACGTTACTACTTATTTTGTTGATATTTTAGATTCGCCACACGCCACCGCGTTAATCACGTTTCCGTTTCAAGCACCATTTCGCAGAAAGTCCGACACCAAACTGAAATTCGTGTTCGTGTTGCAGCCAACCAAAAGCCATCGGGAGCAACTTGCAGCTGTTGTTGCCGTTCCATTTTCACCTCGTTGACGTTTATGCTCACCATAGCGAATGGTGGTTGTTCAACGCGCTCTGTTGCTTATGCTTGAGCGCACAGTTGTAGAACTTGGCCCCGCTCCACAGACGGTTGTACGAACCCACAATGAACTCGATAGACGTTAAAAGAGGGGCCAGTAAATTACAATGGGGCGCAGACCTTACTAACTGTTATATGACTTTTTTGTCTCACACATAAAAGGTTCATACGATTAGAATTCTAAATGGGATTTTATTTACAGTAAGGTTTAAAGAGAAGCTCACTAAAGTGTTAGAGACCAATCATTGCTTCAACTGACGTCTCTATGTGGAACAGTCGCATGTTTGGTATGCACTCAAGAAGTGGCTACTGGGTACAGTGAGAGCAAGTTTTCAGCATAAAATGCCACTTTGTTCCGACTGTTATTGCGCAAGCGCACTGCCACAGCTCACAAAAGTACCGCAGAAAGCTCAGCGGAAGGGGTTGCGAAGTAGAAGCAATTTCAAGCTTGTGGCATGCAACACGGAGCTTAATATTGACGTCACATTTTAAAGCTTTGCAAGAAATTAAAATGCATTTACGCTGAAGCGATTTATGTGGGTGAGCGAGTTCGTGACGTCAGCGATAAAGTGATAATTGACTCTATTGCAACCAGTAAATCACACAGTGGATATACTCGTATGTGTACCCTGAAGAAAACTTAGTTTTACATTGTCCCATATCTCTATCCTAATACACATTGCATATGTCCGTGTGACAGTTCGCTCTGTGGGTAAGTGTTGGCATGAAGTTAATGTGTTAATTACATTTCTAATTATTATCGTTTATTTGATTGTGCAACCATTATATTAACCAGCCGGTGATTATACGCTGGCATTATGCTAATGGAACAATCCATTTATTTTCCATTCAATGTGATTGAAAATTTCCGCAGATATAACGAACGCGCGCATAAAAATAAGGAAATAAGGATCTACAAGTTAGGAAAGTAACATAGTCAATCCTTTACCTGAGCTGCATTATTAACCCTGACGGCGAGTGGCAAGTTTCTTAAAGAAAGTCGGTTAAAGAGGGTACACTCATGCTTAAAAATATTCCCTATCCACTACTCTTCGTATACAAAAATTAATTCACGCTTGAGTGACATTGGAGTATTTGCTTTGACTTGTACTTTCAGTTATTGCATTTTTGAATTTCTATTGACATTTGTCGGTCAGTTATTTCGGTCAGAGAAGCTTGACGGTCAGCAGAATTGTTGTGGTACAAACATATGTATATGCGTGCCATCGATAACATTTAAGAGTAGTGAATATTATTAAAACTAAACTATCTTTATTTACTATAATTACAAAGAAAAAAATAAAAAACACCGAAATAGAAATCACCGCAGTTCTCATACAAGTATAGGTCCAATCTTTTTCCCAATAACAACTATATATCAGTATATCACTATTGCTTCAATAACATCTTCACTAATTCGTTTGTTTTTAATCTTACCTGGATTTTTTTCGGACTGATATTTCCAAGCCAAAAACTTCCTACACACTGAGACAAAATGTTAATTTAATATAATAATACCTCTTAATTGTACACACACTCCAAATGTCTCCAACTACGAAATTTCACCACACGAAAAAACTTAACGTTCAGCTAAATGCCGTTGCTTCATTTATGGCCGACACTTCGTAAGTGACAAGTTGTTATCACAAATCAAACTATTGTTTAGCGAAGGGAATTGCAATCTGCTAGTAAACATAGCTATATGAACACATACTAATGCAAGCGCTATACAAATGGTTACAACAGCAGCACAAAGCTTTCGAAAGCTTCGCGTGAAAACTTGTGTTTAGCTGAAGTCGCTGCTGTGCAGCGGAGAGAAAGAAATTGTTAACAAAGACCTATTCATGCACATACACATTCGAAACAGTGAAACCTATTGCAACGCGCCTAAAAATATGCAAAAAAATGGAGGCGGTTCTAAAATTTTTTATGGTTAAATGGACGTAGTTGCCACGCAGCTCACCGCATACAGTATAAAAGCAAGCAGCCACATCAATTAGGGAAAAATATATATGTAAGTGTCCAAAAGATCAGACCTCGAAAAGTACTGATTAAGAGTAGTTGCAGTCAGGTTCAGGTACCGCGTACACCAACAACTGGAATTAAAATCTATGCGAAGTTTGTTAAAAGTGCAAATCTGATCTCAATGAGGGCAAACACTCCCAGCATCTTTCTCAAGCAGAGAGAGTATAAGAATGTATGGAAAACTTGTGGTTCCCACTATGCAAATAAACACCAAAAGATGCATAACTAGAAAACCTCACCTCTTTTCTATCTAAGCTTCCCAATTGAATGGCTTCAATCCTCAGAAACCCCGTGCGAGTTCACTGTTTGAAGCAATGCAAATTTCTGACATTTCCTTAATCTTTCTCACCAGCAACAGTAAATCCTTCACTTGCTACACTGTTTTTGTCAGCTGACAAATCGTACAACAGCGCCAATACGCTGATCAAAGCGGTGCGCGCTCCACGCCACTTTGCAATTCTAAATCATGCTAAACATTGCCCAAGTTTGGAGCCGCCAATCGTGCCACTTTGTGGCCATATCAGCAGTGGTCAGCAGCCAGCACACGACACACACATGCAAACTTATGTAAAAACATTGCAATATCGTTATGCAGTTGTAACCACTGTGGCGTTCAATAGAACATAATGGAATGGTGCAGGTTGACATGCGCAGTGATGCTTCGCAAGCGATCGACCGCAACCGCATTGCATTGCTGCAGTACACTGCGAGAGTAGCTCTTATCTGGCATTTGCTGAACAAACGAACTATTTGCCGCGCCTAAATACGAGTAGTCAAATGAAATTCAAATTGCTTGCAACAAAGCCGTAGCGAGCATGGTGCGACGAGCAGCGCTGTCGAGTGAAGTTGGACAATCAGGCGTCCCCTGTCAGCACGTGGCATATTTTATGCTGCTCGTATATGTCTTACCAAGCAATGCACTTTTTGTTGCAGAAGGCTTGAAATTGCAACTTCTAAGCGTCCCAGTTTCCGTGGAAGTGTGGAAATGGTCGAATTCCGAGTCAGTCGTTTTGTTTTCCATTCGTGTATATTTTTTGTCTTTTGTAGATTTTGTCATGTGCTTGTGGTTCTTATTCGGTATTAGATTAGATATGTATGCATTACACCATGTTCCGATCAAAAATTTAAAGTGATTACATTACATTTAATATTTTAACTAATGGAAACTTTGCTCACTGCCGTTGGTGATTTATAAAACAGCTGTTTTTAACATAAAAAAATCACATCGTTTAACATTTTCTCTCTCTTTATAATGTCTAAATTAGCTGTGATAATGCGATAAATTTCCCTACTGACAAACAGATGGCGCTAAATCAGTATTACACAGGGAGATTTAAGGTAGATCAGTTTCAAATCTGCTCATTGGCGAGGTTAACAAGTAAGATTTTTGTATGGTGAAATCGTGTTAAATTTCGGAGATTAATGAGATAATCAACAGCCTAAATCTCGTAAGTAGGTGTCTTTCGGAACATGATATTATAGGTATTTATGCAATTTGATTTTGACTTACATCTATCCTTGAGTCGGGGCGGTGTTGGCGGTTGTATGTGCTTCAGTGTTTGTCCCTTTCGTATCGAGTCCATGAGTTGTTCGCGCGGCGATGGTGTGCGTTTAATGGGGGGCGGTAGTTTACGTTCGGACGCCTGCAATGACAGTAAAGGTCAGATATTGAAAAAACTTTCGAAAATTTAGCTAGTAGCATAGACAAACGGGATGGTACGTATATACATATATATTTTAATTTTATCTCTACACTAAACATGGCTTATAAGAGTATAACTTGGTTTTGCTTTAACAAAAGACCTTCAATTAATGGGAAAAGCGCCTTTTCACCGTTAGATGGTTGTTTGCAGTTATTTCTTCGCAGATAAATTACAATCTTAGTAGGAAAGTTTTCCATTTGAGAAGGTTTCACTGCTACTCTTTCGCCAGTGCGATTATTGGCAATTACCACAGGAACGTGCAATGGAAATTGCCAACTTAACACTTTTCCAAAAACCAACAACAAAGTTGAAACAAAGCAAAGAGATTGGCAAACTTTTTTGAAGGCAAAACTTCTCCAAAGCACTCAGCGCTTATAAAACCAATAAAATCCTAAAACCACAACTTTGCCGAAATGAGCAATGAAACTTTGTGCGGTGCACGCGAGAAGCTGAGATGATCGTCATTATTCGGGGAAAGGGTATTGTATGTATGCTTAAGTGTGGTGGGACATACCTTTTTGAGCGGCGGCCGTGATCTGATGAACTCCAATATCATGGCGTGGGCATCTTTCTTCACGCGTGGAGGAATATCACCGTTCACCATCACTTTGCGCAGCTGGTACTTTCTATGAATAGGAGAAATATATAAATATAAGTATATGATATTAAATAAATCAAATATAAAGTTAATGTTACAAAGTACGATATTAAGGCAAAGAAATTGTTTGCGGAGAGGGAGGGGTATAAGAGGAATAATGACATATCGCATTCTCACGAGTAGTGAGTTTTGCTATATATTCTGCATAAAATCTTGATTAAGTCATATCTTACTTGGATCGTATGTCCTCCATGAGTATCTCATACGGTGTCAACTCGTACTCGATGGGTGTGCGGGAATAATTGTTTTTCTTCAGACGAACACCGCGCCGCAGCTCATCGATCACCTGGACCCAGAAACGTGCCTGAAAGTTAAAGATGCATTCATAAGAAAATAATACGAAAGAAGAACGTAGTCTAAATAAAAACTATTAACAACTAAGCTATAAGAAAAATGGCATGCGGAAAGAATTGTAACAGGAGGATCAAAACATGGCTGTCTAACGAAGATGACAAGAATTTTGATAAATATAGGAAATAAGTCCATATCGTATCTTAGAATTTGATATATATACACCTTCTAAAATCTAACGTCTAATGGACTAATATCTCAAAATATCCGATTTTCAAGTTGCACATGCAAATATTGTTATGTGTGTTATGAGTTTTTCATGCAATATAATATTCTTTTGCAACAAATCTTTGTAAAAAGCTACAAAAGGGAATAAGTTGGAACATACTTGCAGGGCCCTCCAAATTTCCAGTTCATGCTTTAGTTTTAAAAAGAGGGAAAAGATGTTTGGAATTATTCCGAATTAATTTTCAAACGAGAGATTGGTAAGAATATATATCTCAATTTCAATGCTCTTGTAATCTTATGCACAAAATTATTATAAGAGCATTCCCACACAAGATTTAGCACATTTTTACACTAGATCGGAAAAATCAAAGAATAGATAGATATGTACATATGTGTAATGACAAACATTGATAAATCCAAACAATTTTGGACTGTAGCAAGAACCTAGACAAACAGATGGTGCGTCTCCGAGATCAAAGAATATCGATGCAACATGTAAAAATGCAACAAAAACATCTGCAACTCACAATTTTATTGCTAAAATGGTATTTTGCCAACAGAGCTATAATAGCGTGTAAAGGAGGATTGCAAAGCATAATCGATTTGCCGTTATAAACATAGGCTGTATAAACAGCAATACAATAAATCTGAAGCAATGCAAAAGAAACATGATAATTGCATAATTTTGCACTTGCAGCATTGATCTTCGCTGCCGACGCATGCCCCGACAGACAGAAGCACACATAATCGCTATCTGGCAGTTATCCGCTCCTCTTGCGGCCTGCTTTGCTTGTTGCCTTTGGCTTTCGTTCGAACTCTGCGCAGTTGCCATTGAAATTTAAGAAATCGCAGCAGCAATTGCCGCCGAATAAATGAAATTGAAATCGTCACATTAATTAATGTCACGAAAACATACAAACGCACGGCACACGCCTACTTTTTGCGCCGCGGCGTGCAGGAGTCCGCACCCAACGGACTTGGCCATCACAGCTGCCGTTGCACCGATGCAGTGCCGCAGCAGTGTAGCGCACAGCGACTTTCACTTGCAACACGCTGATTATTGTGCGCTGCAAGTGCGATCAATGCCGCTGCGACTGTCATGCTAGTTGTTGTTGTTGCTGCTGCTGCTGTTTTTCATTTTTTGCCAGCGGCATTGTTTGCATTGCCGCACTCGCACGCAGATCCTTTCATTGGCGATAAATTTATGAAAAATTGTGCTGTCTTGCATTTTTTCACTTTTGCTTATTTATTTATTTACTTATTTTTACTTGCTTTTTAGCACTACGAGGCGACTAAAACAACGCAGTGTGGTGGCGTATTATGACTGCGGGCGAGAGTGAAAAATTTATTCCCGCTTGCAATTAATAAAACGTTGCAACATATTGTCTCGCTTTGCATTTCGGCGTGTTATTAATGATTTCGCCTTGGTGTAAGAGACATGTAAACAACTTTAATACCAAAAGAGAAGTAAATGTTACTTTGATACATGTCACGGATTCGCACAATGACTTCTACGACAAATAACGCGACAGTTTATATCAGCACAAGGCTTATATATCACTATTCAAGGACATTTTGCGTTAAACGCCCTTTTTTCTAAAATAAGGAACCAATAATCATAAAATATATGGTACCAAGGTAAAGAAGAAACGGCTTCGTCAGAATATTCATAATTCCATATTCGATTAGTTGGATTTGTAAATATCAGCACATGGTTTCGAATATATTTCGACACATTTTATTAATCCGCTCTGTTGAATGTCAAGTTAATTTACGTGCAGTTGCACAAAATGCATCGAGTATCTAATTTGTCATCGCCTCAGTAAGCGACGAAACAATTGGTTTAATTTTCACCCTTTGGAGACCGTTCACCACTGACAGGTGTTTATTTATTATTATCTTGTGTATTTTCGTTTGTTTCAATGAGGTTGAAGATACAGCGGGAACGGCGGTTGCCAACGAACGTGTGCGTGAGACCGGTTAATTTTCCTGACGTGCGTTCGTTCCAATTTCTCGTTTGTGTTTGGTCGTTTTTTATTTCAATAATTTCAACTGCATAATATTACCGTAATTTGCATAATTCTTATGCAACACCAAAAAAAGTGTCAAAAAATTCGATTGAACTCGTTGGTGGCGACGTTCAACTTACAAACGACCGTCACCGATTGCGTAGGCGCTTGAAGCCAGCTTTTGTAACGGAATTCTTTTGAGTGACATTGTGTTGTTTCTTTGATTTGTTTGATTATGCATGTACTACAAATAGGGCTATTTTCGATTTTGAAATCAATTGGTGATATACAGTAGGTATTTTGAGGCCCAGTGTAACACAAATTTTGAGATTGAGAAATGAAAAAAAAATATTTATGCATTAATACGCGTTCACTTAGGAAACTCACGGCAACGTTGAACTTTACAAGAGTCCTACTTCCTCTTCGTTTCTTATCACAACACGGCATTAGAGTTCAAGAGTGAAAAAACATCTACTTATAAATATGTTACATACTTCCTTACACCTGTACTGCAATTAATATTTCTTTGCGGCAACCGATAAAAAGCTTTGAAATGTGCGTCTAGCGATTACGACAATTCCATTTCAAATCAATGCAGATTGCATGTTAATATCCAAAAGCAGTGTTTTTATTATTTTTGTTGTTTTTTGCTGTTGGACCCGACGCTGTGCTTGCAGTAATATGATGCAATGCAATTCAATGATGATTTAACATGGCAGCCGACAACATTTAACGAACCAAATCTGCCAAAATGTGAAAATATGTAAAGCAGCCAGCAATAAGCAACAACTGGCACATGCACGTACATATACTCGTAAATACGACAGAAGGTGCATGTGTACAACGAGTTGTATTAGCATAAATAACAACATAACAGCCAACAGCTTAGGCTTGTTCCTACCCCTGTTGCTGTTGCTGTTTTTGGCGATTATGTTGTTTATTGAAGGTGGAAAATTAATGAAAAAGTTCAAAGCAGAGGCAATTTTACAAAATCTGTACATTCGTTGCAGCTAACACGAAGCCAGCCAGCAGCAGTAGCTGCACAACAAAACTAACAGGCAAAGTACTGAAATCCATGTAATACTGGCGGAACGCAACGATACGCACCGAAGACACTGCACGAAAACAGTGCAAATTGTTCCAATAAATTGGGGCAACAACAAAGAATTACAGCTTCCGCAAAGCGAAAATCTGCATAGCATGTGGGCAACCGGCGAGTCACTCATGCATATGCAACAGGAAAAAATGTCTTGCACACGTTTCCTCTGCAGACAACATAACAGATAGTATGGCGGGGCGGCCGTTGTTGAGTCGTAATCGCTGATATTTACTAGCTTAAAAGTGATTGAAAATTTGTAAAAGAAAATGTTGTTGTAATTGGGCTGAGGCCTAACGAGCGCGACGCCAACAAAATCGCCGCAAACGAGGGTACCGCAGTTGTTGAATATTGCTGCTGAAATGCAGCAACCGTGACTGAAAGATATTACAACGGTACAATAGTTTACGGTCGCACCTTGGCTCACCCGCCTCCACCGGAAGGTGTTCGATTTGGTACGTTCATAGCGGTATTAGACAAACAGTAGTCGATTAAAGTCACAATAGTGACAACCACCTCCAGCACAGTAGCAGTGGCTTTCAGTTTTTGCGTTGGCGTGAATAGTTTCAACACATTACAACGTTTCGTTGGTTGACCGGTTGACTGCTTAACTGAGTGACTAACTGATGGGCTGGCTGGTTGACTGGGCGCTACCCAACGCAGCAAGACGGTTGTCACAATCACTAAATCTTAAAATGGAAGAAATAGTCTGAGTTTTTCGCGTAACTTGGTCACTCACCTCAAGATGATAAACATTTTGCGATATATAGCAGGGCAAAGAGTCCAAAGAGTCAAAATATATTTGCTGAGTACACAAATGATTCCGAAAACGTTCCTTAATATTAGCGTTTGAGTGGTTTCAAAAGTATCGTTCGTTGCAGCAATAAACCTTTTACAGAGTATACCACTGTATTTTTAACTTTAAAATATTTCACGAATTATAAAATATAATATATGTAACATATGCACATATAATAACTTAATTTCAATTTTGTCTTTTTAAACTTATTTTGTCTTTACTAACTTTAATTTTAGGCGGAAACCAATGAGAACAGCTGACTGATTGAAGAGTTGCATCTGAAAAGTTCAACACAAAGCGGATACTGACTAGAGCAGGTGATTAACGCGGCACAGTTGCATTATAAAAGTCTACACTAAACATTAGCACATTAAAGTATTTTAATGTATATATGTAAGCAGCAAAAATTTTTTTCACTACTATTTCTTTAAAAAAATTCTAAATCTATTTCTAAAAGCTTGTTTTTGCAAAATATTTATGTTAACCTTAGTTGATTTAATTATTGGTACTCAACTTTTTATCAGAATGCAACTCTGCTATCCACGGAAATATTCAAAGGATGGCGCTATTGTCAACTGTCAGTTTCCTTCCTTGCGTGCTTTAAAATCAGCTGTTAAAATTCGGTGCTAATTCGTGAATTCGCGGTTTCAAGTTAAATATTAGTTCGATATGTTTAATCGGTGAATAATTTTATAATTTTGTGCTCTATAACCAAAATTATTTAAATAAAAAGTGTGCAGTGATTAATGGGTAAATTTTTATGCATTCAGTGTGTGCGGTAAAGAGAAGTGCAAATGTAGTGTAAAACTGTGTGTGAAAATCAAATTGTGTATGACAAATGTGTTTATGCAAGTTGGGAATCAATATCAATTTCCTGTTATAAACTATGCTACTTGAGGTAAGCTATTTGCAAACATTATATACTATAAAAAACCGTAGTTTCTTAAAAACGCCAAGTAGGGGCATGTGTTCAATAGAGAGGGCGTCCATTGTGTTATTTTGCTTGTTCTCATAGCGGACATCTTAGTGCAGTGGCAAAAAAGTGCATCACCATTTCGGAAGGCCTATCTACAAAATACTGCATAGTATTGCATATGTGCCCTTCAATGCAGTTATATCTCCAAATTGAAGATATATCTAGGCCTGTGTACTCTCAACTTATAATTATCACTGGTTTACTCTTTACGTTTCTGAGCCGATTATAGCAATATTTAAATGTAAACGTTAGCACAGACTAATGCAGTGACTCCAGCAGCCAGCCAATGCCCCAAGGCTGCTTTATCAAATGCATTGAAAACGCTTAAAAGAGAATTTGAGAACTTGTTTTGCTGAATGCCATTCACATTTTGAAGGTATGAAATTTTATAAATAGTTTATTTATTAATTGAACAATGCAAAATCGGCTCGCAATTAATTATGCCTCTTTACTTAGTGACACGTACTATTTTCAATTGTACATTATTTTATGATGTCTGTGTAACGTTTTCAAATTGATACTTTAGACTAACACAAAACATAAGCATAAACAAGGTGAGACAATGAAAACCGAGTAGCAACTCACGATTGAGCAAATAAACGGTGAATTTCAATTGTCATCGAATGTTTATTATTTTTTAGACGAAAAACGAAATTACTTGTGAGTTCGAATGAAGTTGGAAGTATAAACACATAAATACATTTACAATCATTATGCCGCAGCAAATGACATTGGCAAGGCCGTTTAACTATAAATTGCTGCGACTATTTACCCAGATTTTTGGCGCTTGATAAGAGCCCGAAGCGAGTTCGTGTAGGAGAACGGCATTTGCTTCATTTAAATTTCTGATTTTATTTATTCTCTTTTTTATGTGCTTCAATATATCTATATCTGAAGCACATGACGCGAAAAGACACTGATAAATGCGACTGAAAATAGAGCGTCAATTGAAGGAAATCATAAAGTGATAAACAGTAAATGAGATATGAATTATGAACCGTAAAGTAGCAATCGAAGAAGTTATCGCTGAATTTATTGCGAAATGGAGGCGAAAAGGGCAATTTGGACTTTGCACAAATAAGTTCATAGAAGTACTACAATTTTAACAAATTGTTAGAAGAAGTTAGTGTACATAACTAACTGAGGGTACTACTACTGAATGCAACAAATTTTATTTATTAATGGTTTTTACTAAAGACTTCTTATGCTGATAAGCAAGGCTGCTAACACATTTTCATGAACTTGATGGGCGCTCACCAGTGTTCCGATGGTAATTTGAAGAGTAAAGTGGGAATAATAAATGGCCTTCAAGTGAGCTTTATACTAGTGTAAACCGTTTTTATTATGATCGAATAATACTGTGCAATTAGCATGAGTGAAGGTTTTCTGCGCATTTACCATTAAATAATTGAATGAAAATGTTATTTCAACATTAAAAACAATCAAGAAAATAATAATACTTGGTCCAAAATAATAGTGATAGTAAACGAGTTACATAAAAATGTATAAACATGTTTTTACATATTTTCATGTAAAGACACATGTATGTACACATACTACATATGTATATACATACATATATGCATGAATGTATATTTGTGCTCTTGGTTGTGTTAGAAAGTAGTTTCTTGATTACAACTTCCGTTACTCCACATCGATCATTTCTTTGATCTCAAAGTTTTTGCGCTCTTTTTTGGGGACAATAAGATTGTGAACGAAAATAGATGTAGACATAACTGCTTGCGTAAGTCTTCGCGAGGGAGTCTACAAATTCGTTTATCGTATTTATAATCTAATGAGTTGTCACTTGCAGTTGTTAACCAAAACGAATTGCCAACAAATGATTTGAAAAGAAAGCGCTTACACACATTATATAACGAAATGAGTTTTCAGGCGTTTAACCACCGCGTTATGACCGTCACAAAAAATAAGCGAGGATCATTAAAGCCGGCATTAAAGCGAGCACATAATTGTCGTGTGAAGGGTCGTGCACACACACCTGGCTCCATTTGTGCATAAGTAAGTACATAAAACATGTGTATAACATGTTATTTGGAAAAGTCTGGCAACGTTGCCACACAAAGCTTAGCGGCAATGCAATGCATTTACTTATTTGTTCGGTAAAATGAAAGCATTGCGTAGCTAACTTTTAAATTGTTTTGAAAACAATCTTGTTTTCCATGTTTTCATTTCAATTAGAGCGGACATAATGGCTCAAACTGAATTAATTATTGTAATACCTGCCCTTTTGGTCGAATATCAAAATGTATCGAGGTGCGGCAATTGCTTCTAATATAATATATCGATGTGTAAGTGCTCTCTATTTAACCACTCTCGTTTTGCTTTTTGTGAGAACCGTGGCAATTAATCATTGTGACACCTTACGCACCGCACAACGCGGCTCAGTTGAGGACTGTTGAGATAACATTGTTTATATGTGTTTATCACATATCTATATCTGCGCTTTGATTGGTTATGCAACAGAGCTAAACAACTCCAACACAAGTGGTGTTCATTACCCATAGTCCATCATATAGCTTGTAATGAATCTACACTCACACACACACAGTCCGGTATGCGTGTTGGCCAATTCAGCTTTGTTGGGTTCAGCTAATTCAATTAAAGGGCATAATCACAGTGAATTAGCCCTAAATAGCGTGCTGTGTTTAATATTAGCTCTTTGAAACAAAAGTACAAATAGGTGCGCAGAATTCGTAGCAGCGAAGGGTGTGTCTACTTTCGATTGAAAGTTTTTGACTGATATTTCGAATTAAAAACTTCTCTTACATACATATTGAGCAGTCGAAAAAGTCTTTTCGTATTTTGTCAATAGATGCCGTTGCAGTCGTATATCTCCAGTGCTACCAGTCACATTGTGTCATACCATATAGTGTTGGAAAGGTGAGATCTTGAGCTTCACCAAAAAAAAATTAATTTCGGGGAAGTTGAAAAAAAGTTACAGCTGTTCAAAAATGAGTGAAAATAATGAAGAAATTCGCTGTCTTTTGAAATTTTTGTATAAAAGAGGGAAGAATGACACGCAAGTCACCAATGAAATTTGTGAAGTTTACGGAGACTATGCTGTATGTATCATTTTGTGTGGCAGAAAAATGGTTCGCTCGCTTCCGTTCTGGAAATTTCGAAATTTCGATTTACACAGATGAAACTTTTGCACTGATAATGTTTCTGGCGGAAATATGCCAAAAAGTGGTCGACCAAAATGTTACACATTTTTTTTATTTATTTATTACTATAAATATAAAAAACAATAAGTTGAAGTTTGTTTAGAAATACGAAAAGACTTTTTCGACCTCTCAATATATCCTAAGAAGATCTAGTTTTATTTTAAATTTAGACCTATGCTTTGAATATTTTTACAAACTGGAAAAGTATATGGACAATTAGACCATTTCTAATTATTTTTTCCTTAATATTTGTTATTTTATTTTTCGTTTCCAATGGGTTTCAATCTACTATGAATTTCTTAATTTTTTATAATTTCAAATGGAAACGATTATGCTTACTAAACGACAGTTAGATTTCTTCCAGCAAGCGTTCTTTGTCTAGCATGCATACTTAAGACTTACCCAATCGTTGAAGCCCAGTTTGGCCAGTTCCTGTTTTGATGTTTGTGAACCGGCTTCTAAATGAAGATTGTCGGCACCTTTGAAAAGACAAGACGACACAGAAATATATATGTATAACTAATAATATAAATTTCTAAGTATAATCTAAGTTTTTGTATGTAACTTTCCATGTTATCAAATTTGTGTGACCATAGATTATTAAGCATTTTGTGCGACAATGAAATCATGACTTGTTTGCACTCACCATCGTTCAAGACCTGCTGCAGGAATATCCGCAGCTCGATTGTTTCCGTAACCAGCGCACGACAGACCGCCTTGTAATGCTCCTCAGGTACAGTGGGCTTAACGTGATTTTTACAGGCCTGTAATAAAATGGACACAACAATTTAGCGTAAATAAAAAGGCTAAAGTGAATTACTAGACATTTGAGAACAATCGATTTGTAAAGTTTGAAGTGGAGCGCTAACAAGTTAAATTATTCGCATTGAAAAATGTATATAAAAAATATATAATTATATATGTAACATATAGGTACATACATACATAAGAGTATGTATTGGAGTATGTAAATACAGATATGGACTGGAATTGCCGCACTTGAGCGACGCCGTTGACTGTCAAGTGCCGAATACTTGTTTACATTGTCGGCGGATTGTGCGATAGATAAACTTACAACAACAACAATGATTGCTTAGTGTTAGAGCATGCATGTGCATGCGCTTATGCACGAATAAAGCTGTTGCATAGTTGGAAAATTTTCACGCCTCGCTGTTACCTGATAGCTGAAAAAGCCGCAAAACGCGCAGCAACTGCACAATTAACAGCAAAGCGTGAAAAAGGCAATGCAAAATGCCAACTACGTGTGAAAATTCATTAAAGAAAATTGTTACAGTTTTCATATTTGTTTTGTCATATCGGCTGCCGCCGCGATTGAGTCACCGCTGGTGTTACGCCTGACCGCTGCGCTGCCGACGTGTGTTTGCTGCGCATTATTTTCCACAAATGTTTTTTTTTTATTTTTTCTTTCCCTGCCTTTCAAACATTTCGCTTTGTACGTTTTGTGCCTGTTTCTTTCTTTCGTCTTCGTTTTCCATCGATCACCTCCGGTCTTCGACAGCCTTTGATCACATTCTAATGTGAATATCACACGCTTCAATGCCACAGCAGCGCTTACCTCGCGCCTGATTTCTTCGTTGGCAATGGTATATTTATGCTCGTCCATCGCCGCTTAGCAGCCATTTGTCGCACTTGCCACACAGCGGAACAGCAACAATAACAATTCTTAATATTCATTTGAATGTGGAAATTGTTATTATCGTTTGCGGTGAAGGTGCCAAGCTGCGCGTGCGGCGGCGGCGACGGCGGCATGCAGCGGGGCGGCAGCTAATGCCAGCGAGTGGGTTATGCAACCTTGTTTATGGTGATTTGATATCTGGGATGCAATGTTGCTGTTTTGTTATATCCGCTATATACGTACCACAAGCGCACAAACACCCAAGTGCACCTTAATACGCTTGCATATAGTACATAAGTGTGTGTATTTGTGTAGACTCGCTCGAGCATAAGCGCTTGCCAGCAGCTCGCTCAGCCAGTTGTGCGGCCGCAAATATTGTGTTGTACAAGCGGATTATGTCTGAACTGGTTATTAATATGGCGAGTTATTAGAAGCATTGGCTATTTGAAATATTTATTACCGTTAAATTGCTAGAAAAATTAAACAGCACTGCTGTTGGCTCACTCAGTTTGCTATTTACGAGCAAAGATTTGGTATATAGCCACATATATGTTCATATGTACATACATATTTAGCTACAAATAAGCTCCCAGTTGACTTCATTCTATTTATTTCAATAAAAGCTGGTTGGAATATACATATACATATATGATATATATTGTATTTGATACATATTTTCCGGGGCGAAATGTGCGAGTGTGTGTTAAATGTGAATATCTGAAAAACTATGAAATGTATTTACAAACCTACTCTACATATTGATGCACCTTACTCTACGGAACTCAATGTTAGGCGGATGGCCAAGTTTATTTGGTCGGTTTGTCTTTGCGATTTCAGACTTTCCGCACTTTCCGTTCACGAACAAATGTTTTTGGCACCTGACACTTGACTTCTACAGTCACTTACACATACAAACGAATGTAGAAAGAAACATTGCGACTTTTATTATTCATTTGTAATCCACAAATAATGTGGAAAACTGGTCTGACCAGAAAATAACGAGGCGAGAAGTGTGCCAATATTTATTTGACAGAAGTCTTCTGTTGAAAAAAGCACAGCTGCTTTTCCAGTTTTTGCCAGGAGCACCTTTCACCTTTGTCTTTCATTTGTTGGCACTTCGCCACATAAATATTGTACGCTAAGAATGCACGTGCGTGTATATGTGTGTGTGTTGCCATAAATTCCAGCAACAATAAACATGGCAAAGCGTTGCATAGCTACCAGCGTTTTTGCATAACTTTGCTGCCGCAATCGACGAGTGCGATAGCGACTCACACATTCACGCACATGCGCGTGTATAAGTAGAATGTGTTCATTTGGATGCACGAGTACGTTGGTGGTCATTTCTAACCGCCTTTTGTGGCATGTTGCACGTTTTCTATAACTGTTAGCGTATGAATGCATGTGCCACATGTTATAGTGCACATGTTGAACGATTTGGCTCGCCGTGTACTAGACTTATTGCGGTGCGGCAAGTGCAGAAGCAAAGCAATAGCAAAAGTAGCAACAATAGCCAATCGCCACTGCGCCCAGACGCCGCCAATATTGCTCAGCTTGAGCTGTCTGCATGAGAGGCCCAACCAATCGACTGCCTGCCACATTGTCGGGCATTAGAATATTGGCCATTTGTTTATAACGCACTGACAGCTGACGTATTTTATTAGCCCATTGTTGCCAGAGGCCCCCACAATGCACGTGGACGTTTGTGGGGAACTACGCAATAAGTATATGTGAGTCCGTGCGTGTATAAGTAGGAATCTAAATGCATTATACAGCGAGTTGGCGCTTAAACTAGATGGGTGGTAGGAGAAGCTTACAATTCGTAGGCTTGCAGCACGTAACCTCGTAATTCTCACTTTTGTGGAGAAATTTATATTAATGCCTGTGAGAGTCCAACAAGTGGCGCGTGTAATTGATAGAACAAGATCTGGGTTTGATTCCAAATTCCGAGCCGCAGCAAACAATATTTACTTGCCAGCTATTGGCAGTTGCTTTCGTCTAGTTTTTAAACTTTCCTAAAGATCTCCATTTGTCGCATGACTACAAAAGCTTCGCAAATATTTATATTTCCAAAAGTGTTGAGTGCGCTTTATTTCCCATCAATTTTCAGAGTTATGAAACGAATGTGTTGCAACACAAACAATGCGTTGTCAGATAATTGGTCTAGTGGCCCTAAATGCCGTAATCTGATTGTCAATCCGTAACTGTGCATTTGTCAAAGTGAAGTACGAAGCGAAATAAACACAAATTACGAAATAAGAAGTAAGCAAATTAAAGCAAACCAGCGGGCACACCTTAATCCACTTCAATGGACACTCGATCTGGAGCCGACAGCAGGCATTGCAGCAAAGCCGCAGCGACTAGCGATTGCAACGATAACAATGGCATTAAAATATTATAACGGTCCGGCAATTATGCTCGTTAAATGCAGTTTGTAATTGAATACAAGCAATTTTGTGCCAGAAAGTGTGGGAACAAACCGAAAAGATTGAAGCGTCGATGACAGACCTTAGTGGTTAAGCAGAGGAGTGGTCACTCATAACTAGGCGAACTGATTTAGATTATTGCAGCTCGTAACAGAGCTTTACATCATAATCTTAGAGCGCTCTGGGATTGATCATTGTTTATTACGTATTAACACATTAGTGGTCCTACGAGTCCAGCCAATACTTTCTTGTGGAATATTGTTCTCATACAAAGTAAGATTGAGCTTACAAACTAATTTTGTTTGCTGAAGTTTTGCAGTATTTTTCCAAACTTACCTCAAGCACAAAATCAAATTCTTTGGTTTCATTCCACTTCTCATCATCGCCCTCATCATCCCAACGTTGGTGGCCCTCATCAATGCCCTCATCGATGCAGTCATCATCGTTTTCTGAAAACCAGAGAAATTTTAATTTATTTGAATTCTTAAACAGTAAAACATAACAGTATAATTCGAGTTGTGGTTGCTATAAAAATGAAATATTTAAATATGGAGATCCAAATGCAAAATGTGTTATTCATTCGCGACGACAAAGACAAAGTCGGCTAGTAAGGCAAAGCCTGTGTATTTTGCAATGCAAACCTATTTCTCCACTTCTACCACGCTGCCTCAATGCTGAGCGCTTTGTGCCACTTGGCGTCGATCAAAGCGAAGTTCACGAAGCAGGGCACCAGTCACACGCGTCCTTGAAAAATCAGACCCACACTTAAATCGTCGTCGGACAACGGCTGATGCAGCGCCGCGAACTACAACACCAACACAACAAACACACGGACAGACAGGAAATGATATTCGGTTCGAAGTGAGACTGAATTACGAACCGCCGATCGGCGATCGCCAACTACAGACCGCAGATCGCGAGTCGCAGATAACGGACAGATGGTGACATGACGCTTGCGGTTGCCCGCAAAACCAAAATTTACAACAGCAATATGCGCATTCAAAACAAAAATCGAAACATAAGGCAAAAAAGTGTAACAACTGAATTAATGCACCAACAACAACAACAGCAACGCCAAAAACAACGAACACGAAAATGAGAACAAACGAGAGCTAAAAAGACGGCGTAAAAAACATTGTTGTTCACCGATTCGCATTTTGCGCTGATTTCGTGAAAAAATAAACCAAAAAAATGGAAAAAATATATAGAAATATATATATGAGCAAATAAATGAGCGAATGAACCGAGCGGTGCTGACTGGTTGGATTCGTCACTCGCCTCTGGTGGGCAGCTGAGCACGTGTTGTCAATAATTTCAAATTTATTTATGTATTTTAAGCTGGCGTTTGTTCAGCTATTTTTCAAAGTACTGTGGGACGCTTGCAGAAAACAATATGTGACTGACGTAATGGGCTTAAAAGTTGTGAATAAGAGCTAATCTTCGAGCCTATGCTTAAAAGTCTAAGGATTAAATTTATGCTGTACCTTCTGCTGTCATGAAAGCGATCAGTTCCTCCAGCTCATGTGACATTTGACACTGTTCATCCACTGTCAGGTTGTAGTCCAAGGCGGTGTACACGATCACTGCGACTTTGCGTAGGATCTGAAACAAAAAAATTTCTTCAATCAGTAACTTGCAATTTTAAAACTTTGTATACATATAAACAGTTAGGCAATTAAAATCAAAAAGTGACGAGCGAATAACTGATGTAATGAAATTTAACTAAAACTATAATGCAGAAAATTTGAAACTTGTATTCGGCGTCTGACCGATCGCACGCGATCGCTTGTAGGCGCATCTTCAGGCATTCGCCATTCTTCGGCATTGATTGTAATTTAATTTATTTGCTATTATTTTGCGGACTCGAAGTCGTGCTGTAGCAAAGATATGCAGATGCGAGTCACCGAAGCGGCGCCGAACGGCAGAGACAAGTGGTTTTGGCATCTCAAAAAAGAAGAAGACAACCCGCAATGTAGGCAACGAAATAAAAGGCTTTGCACGTCGGCGGGTAGCAGGCAGGTGTGCGAGTAACTTTCGCTTTTCATTGCGGTTTGTTAATGAAATAGGCTTGAATAGGCTTGAATAGGCTTTATGCTGGGGGCTTTTGGCCTTTGTAACGGCACAGTGTGAGTGTAACTGCTTAAGCACTAACACTACATTTTCGAGTATCGAATCTTCAACCGTGGTTACAAGTGCTCACCTCTTTCAATGCGCAGCCAAATGTCCATGCACGCATACGCGCACACATACAGTCAACGGCAGTTAACAATCAAACTTTTCGTTTAATAACTTTATATTTTCCGATTTTATGCGCACGTCTCGCTTTTGCTCGTGTCAATGGCAGCACTCGTAACGGAATTAATAGCATTGACTGTGGCATTGTGACATCATCACAGGTGCCTCGGGCTGTGTGCTGCACGCTCAAGTGAAGAGGATGCTGCGCAGCCGCCCACACGGCTCAAGCATTGCGCGCCACAGGCTGACGGGCTTGCTGGCGGCGGCGGCGGGGCGGCGTTTGCATTAGCACCTTCATACGCTGATCAAAGTCACACGCTCATGCAAATACATACCCAGGCACATGCCTCGTCTTTGTAATTTTGTTTTGATTTATCGTTAATTGTTGCTGTTACTGTTGCAAATGTTTGTGGAATTCGAATTAACCACTTGTTGCCACATCACTTGGCATCGCCGCTTAATGCTGTGACCTTTCCGTTGCATTTTCTCTGAAAGCAGTGTTATTGTTTTGTACTTGTTGTTGTTGCCATTGCGCCGGCTATGTTGCGCGCATTGCATTCGCAGCGTTGAACCCAATTGGCGCAATGTCAAAAGCATTCGCCACGTTGCACCGTTATTTAAGCGCGTTGTTGTTGTTGCTGCATTGGCTCTTTTCACAATATATGCATGTGTCTGTATGTATGCATGCATGTGTGCGTGTTTATGCAGCGGTGTGAATTTTTGAGTGCCGTTCAACTCGGCGCAACAAAGGCGAGCGCAAGTGCCTTTTTCACTCTCTTTCCCCCCCTAGTTTGCTTTTCTGTTGTCTTTGCTATTTTTAACCTGTGTGCGAAATCGGCATTCGCTAATTTTATTTGCTCGTTTTGCGGCTGGAAAAAGTTGTTAGTTGCGCGTTTAAAATTTCAAAAATGCCGTTTTCAAAGCGCGAAACAATTAATGTGGCAACATTAAAGTTACAACATTTTTATTATTGTAAAGCACTTCACATTGCCGCCATGTCTCCGAGTCTCTACTTTCGACGGCATTGCATTGTCGTTTGCCGCGGTGCCAGCCAACAAATCGTTGGCGAGTGAATCGCGAATGTCAGCGGCGTGGGAGTTTTCCGGAGATTATGCGAAAATCGGCCAACCGTAAGTGGAGTAACTACAAAATAATGCTTGCCATCAACGAAATTTTCGAAATGACACCGCGCAGGCGCATAAGTGCTTACATAACGCTCTGTTTGCATAAGCTAAGTAGGTTACTGTCAAGTGGCGAGCGTTGAGACGACAACGCAAAGCGGCAAAGGGGCAAATAAACACGAACGATTGTAATAAAAAATATGTGAGAAAATCTGGCGGTATCGAAATTTAATTGATATTCACTATAATTGCACCAAACGCAATTTGACTTGTTGGGTTAAGCCCAAGCGCCTGCTCTCTCTCTAAGAAGCGCTCACAGCATTGCTGCATAGTATTTTCGCTCGGTTATGAAAATTGTGGTTTCAACCAGACTTTAGTTATTCAAGAACGCTTGTCGATATGATTCGAGTAGCATGAAGCTTGAAGGCTCACCGCTATTCATGAGCCATAATCATTCGGCTTGTCTTTTAAATGAACTTCTTTCGCTCTATTAACTACTTCACCAAAGGTTCTGGAGGTTATCCTCGACATTTGTCCAATACACATACAAGTGAGGTAGCTCACGGGCAGGCGGATCATGATTTTTAGACTATTGGAGCCAGGTTAGGTCTCACTATGGGCATGGTACCATACTCGACCCTGTTAATGTACTCGGATTAAGTTGTCAATGCGACGGATACACGAGTAACTAAACACATTGCTTTCGTTCCCCAGAAGAGAAGATTGGATCAGTGATTCAGTGATAGACAGTCCAAATGCGAAACATACATATTCTCTGACGGATCAAAGAATGAAACAGGAATAGGAGTGGGATTCTTCTGTTGTAATCTGTACACAGAAGACAGCTTCAAGCTAAATTACTTTAATTCAGTTTTTCAGGCCGAAATTGTGAACCAAACAGAATGTGTCAAGTGGACTTCTGCTCTAACCAGCAAGTTCACAAACATCCTAATGGACGGCCAACCGACAATTAAGGCCATTCGTAGCGCCAATATCAAGACCCAATGTGTTAGGTTATGCAAGTAGAGAATAGCTAGACTTTTCAGCTTCTATAAAGGTTGTTTGAAGCAATGGATCCTAAAGGAAAACAAGCGGGTATGTCCATATACCACAAAGTTGATGGTGGAAAGATCAATAAGCTCCTCTTTCTGAGCAAAATGGAGCTTAGTAACACTCTAGGGATCATAATAACAGGGCGCCTACCCTTCTGATCCCACCTTATGGAAATTATGTAAGTGGACTTGGCGGACTGCAGAGGACAATGAGACGTTACGTTGACCGCTTCCGCTATAGTCGGGTCTACTTAACCGCAACGAACCCGGATTGTTATACGGCCAAGGATTGTCAAATCAGCTCCATTCCTCCAAATTGCTTTAGGAATTCTTTCTGTCTCTACAACAACAACATGAGACATTATTTATGCGAATGTCCAGTCTCCAGCCGGAAGAGGAGGAACATATTCCACGGCTCTTAATTCTCCAACTTAATGAGACATTGGGCAGCTTGGGTAAATAAAAATCAGATCTTTCACCAAATCTACGGAACTGCTGGAATAGTCTTAAATAGGTTACCACCGGGGAGCGCAACGGGCCTAATAATGGCCCATATGCGGCCTCCTACGATCCAGCGCTCATGCGCCTCCCTTTTAAACCAACCAACCAACCATTTCGCCCTGTTCCTCTGTGTTTCTGAACCACGGCTTTATATGCAAAGATGGAGTCGACAATCTGATCTATAATAGTGACTTCGACAGGAATCAACAGTGAAATAAGTGAGCAGACCTATCATTAGGGCACTAACTGAACGCTCCAAACTTTTGATGCGAACGAATATTACATTACGTCACTGTAACCAAACATTCTTTGTGGGGAGGGAGAAATGTGATCTTGTTACATGCGCCACTTCATTAGTGTTTTTAATTACGACTCGCAGAATATCTACACAAATTAGTTGCATGGGACATAAATTGAATTTTTTGCATTTTTCGCACCCTTTCTAGACACTTCGGGCCAACTGTTGGCAACTGTTGATTTCACGATTGACAAAGACCCCATCGGCAGTTTAAGGAGTGAGCGGCTATCATTGCGACTGTTTGCAAGTTCGCCGCGGGCGCTGGCATCGTTGCAGATGGGTCTGGGAGTGTAGCAATCGCGTGAAAATCACTGTTGCCACACGCAAAGGAAGTGCGCTGGTTGTGCTTTCCGCTCCAGTTGGAGCGCGATGTGGCAAGTAGCTGTCGACCAGGCGCAAAAACGAAAAGAAACCGCAATCACCAAACGCTCGCGGCACTTAACATGAACCAATCGTAAAATGCGTTGTCCAGTTTACTGTTGTTTTTGTTGTTGCAGAAGACATTTGTGGCAAGTTCGTAGCAGCCAGCACGTCAGTTAAGTGTGTATTGCGGCAACTACTCGCCTAACAGGGATGGCTCTGTTGATCGCTTGCCGTGTGCAACGCAAATAAAAGCGGTGGCGAAACAACAACAAACTTAACCCTTCGGCGTGCTTAGTATTACATTGCAGTTTCGCGGTTCAGCTGGCATTCGCGTTTGCATTCTTAGCAAACATTTTCCCAGCATTTCCTGACCACTGCAAAGCCTGGGAAATTGCGCGACGATCATTAAGACCTGAGGAGAGCGCAGTCGCACTCACATTCGGCAATCGGACAGCAGCGGCTGCTAAGCGCTCGCGGAACGCAGCGGTTCAATGTGCTTAACCTCGGCGGTGAACTCACGCCGCACGCTTTATGTGGAAACTTTGTGTCGATTTCAGCTTGTTTGCTCCTTTCTTGACGGTGTGTGTGTGCGCTGGTACGTCAATGAGTGGCTGAGCCAGTGAGTTTCGGCCATACAACTTGCGACGCAGCGGTGGGTGGGGATGTGGCATGTCGCGCAGACAATGCAAACAACCAGTGGCTTTTCCACGAAACCATTCATATGCATAGAAGTCCTATGCAGCGCGACAGCCTTATTGCAACATAACACGCGCGGCTATTAAATTCAATGAGGTTGGTTGTTGTCGCTGCTGGATGACTAATATTATGTAGAAAGCAACAAAAAGGGTTTTCGATTAATGTTCTGGTATAAAATTGATGGTAATATTAGAATGAAATTAAAAGCTCGACAACTCTTTTTCAAGAACTCGCTTCTCCAAGTATGATAAAAGGCCACTCCCGTCTTTATTGAAAGCAATACTACACATAAACGACAAATATTATTTCAAAATTACTAGATTTGGCAAGTTTTGGGTAACTTTAGTTTTACTACCGCTAATTGCGGTAGTTGCCTCACCGTTTTAGCCATGCGACTGCGCTTCAGCTATGTCTCTCAACCAACCTGCTGAATAGCGCAGCAACACACAAGAGTATTTCGAAAAAATTCGGTTATCTGCGATCAGCTTATGACATTTGCCAACACCTAGCCTTATCAGCATCGGAAAGAGAAATTCGCCGTCACCATAAATTGTGTGAATCAGCAGCGCGTCGCACAGCAGCCAACTCAACAACTCAACCTAGTTCACATTGGGTGGATGCGCACGAACAGGCGGGTGCGGGCTGGCACAAGCGCACACTCATACACAGGTGCCCACTTCCATGAATATACACACACACACACAAATGTGAACTGTCACCGAAATAAAATGTGGCATGCAATATGATAAATGTGTCACAGACTGCTAAGCACAAGCGGTAAGTATGTGTATGTGTGTATGTAAATGCCGATGCGTTGTGAAGCGTCGCTGATGATTATGCATTGCTCGCGACTGATAAACACGACGTAGGCAATTGCGCATGCGCGCACTCTTTCAAAGGCATTTCGCAACGTTTTGTGTGCGCGCGGCGTTCTGAGCGCCACAAGTGAATGACAAGATAATAAAATATGGAAATCATGATAAAATAAACGAATTTGGACAACTTCACTTTCGCCAACTGAAATTCGTTTGGACTAGCATGGAGCCTGTGGGCCTGGGAAGACACCGTAAAAAACCAGCATCTCCGAAATGACACATTATTTATGCCTGCGGCCTGCCTTTGCGCTATGTGCACCTGAAAATTTGAATAGCTGAATGCTTCTACAGATAGACATGCGCCAATGTATACATATTGCAGCGCAGTAAATATTTGCAAACAAACGCGCAGCTGAGCCCACGAGCAACTTGTGTGTGCAACACGACTGCAACGGCAACAGCTACGTTGCTGAAGTTGGCATAATCGCAAGTGACAACATTTGCAGCGCTGCCGCCGATTTGGGTCAAACATGAGCTTGCGCATGCGCGCACCTACACACATAGAGTACATAGAAAAATACCTGATGTGAGTTTGATGACTAAAAGCATTAATGCACCAGCAGGCGCGCAACCAGAGGTAGCAACCCTCTTGGAAAAAATATTTTTTTGGAAATGAAATATTTTCCGAAATTTATCAATTCTCTGAAGCTTCTCCTTAAATACATTAGATATATTCCTTATCGAATGATATTTATTCACAAAAGTTTCGATTTTTCAGTAAAACAAATTCAGTTTTGTGATCTCTGGGCTCAGACGAAAAGTTTTGGGTAAGAGGTGCCAATTTTCCTACAGCGCTTTACAGTTAGACAAGCGCAAGCGCAATATGCCTCATTTACATGCATGAAAAGCGGTAAGCATGCATAGGCTTATGCGAAAAGACAATAGAGGAGAGTCTGCGAAGATTGCCGAAAAAACCGAAATGATGACATTAGAGGCATGACAAAGCGCTTATGCTTTATGCTGCTTAAACACACACGCCGCGCGCAGAATCATAATAATTTTGTTTTGAGACAGCAAAAAGTGCAAAAAAAAGAAACGAAAATACGCCTGCAATACCAACAACAAGCAAGTGGCTCAGGCAAAATGAAAAATTCATGAAATCGTTAAGAAAATCTGAAAAGCGCTGTTACATTTACATGCAACATGCTTTGTTGCCGCCATCGTCGTCACAGCGATTCCAAATATTTTGTGCGCATGTTGCATGTAGCGGCTCCTCCACGCCATTGTTGCACTCTTGCAAACAACATAGCGAGATGCCAATTGTTGTGGTAGTTGCTCACCGCCGTTGCCGCTGCGCATGCGCAAGGCAAGCGTTCACCGCCAGGCAGCGAATGCACCAGCAAATAACAGTCTGAAAATTTAGCGTTTCTGGCAGTTTCCCAAGAGATTCGAATCGTTGTTCGGCTGTGCTCTGCGCACGGCTGCATAACGAGCCCCACACTCACTGCTACCCCAAAACAACAACAATATAACTGACAATATTGGCGCTGCATAATACGCACGCACGCAGGTTCCCAACAAGCGTTGAAAGGCGATTTCTCCTACCTTTGAGCAGTTTGCAGTGCCCCAGTTGATATCCGTTATTATCCGATGTTAGTTCCATATACAATCTTCGTAGAACCACATTTGATGCTGTGGTCTTCATAAATTGAAAAATTATATTATTAAAAACAAAGGTTGAATTGTGATTATGACGTGGGAGACTGAAGAAGTGCACGAATTCCCGTTTTATACTGGAAACTGTATCGAGTTTAAAGTTTATTGGGTTGGCGTTGGCCACGACAAGGTTTCTTGCACCGAGTTGTCATTCTCTATTCCTCTGCTACTTAACTATGCGCAGCATTTTTTCTACGAATCTCCTTATTGCGAACTGCAGAGGGAGCAGAATACATGGCAATTCGATGGCAAAGTGCAAGTCGCTTGCCTGAACGGACTGCACTTTAAATTATTGGACCCTTAGTAATAAAAGCAGGGTCATACTGAATACTGAATTTACAATACTGAAAATTCTATCAACTCAGTTTTATTTTTGTCGTACTTTGTCGTCAAGTTTCATCTGTTCGCACTAACTAACTTGTATTCACATTTCGGCATTTTAAAATTGATTTTGTCCTAAAAAGCTTTCATTTGCTTTTTGTAATTTTATTTTGACTGAGAAGTTACTAAAATATGATTTGTGGAGAATCCATACTAAAAGCTCTCAATGAAAGCTTAGTGAAAGTTGTCAAGATAAGTAAGACGACAATAGACTGCCTTAAGCTTTGCGAACAAATGACTTTGTTAATAATGCAAGAAATCTTCACGTTTCTTAAATACAGGTATTAAAGAAGCTACAAAGAGTAAACAAAGAGGAAATTAGAAAAATTATGAATAAGACAAAAAACTAAGTATATTATATTATCAATGAATACGATTTGCAACGAGGAACCGCTTTACGTCTAACATGAAGCGCGAGACATCCACCAGTCATGACAAAAAAAAATAACAAAAACTGGGACATCGTTGGGTGAAGTTAATGGGTTACTTAGTGTTGCATTGCACAGCGGAAATTTGATTGTGAAAGTAAACATGAAAATCAATTATTTATTATTTCCACTTCAGAAGCTGTTTATAAGCGAGCAAAGAGCAAAGAGTTAACGCTTCTCTTTGGAGAAACCTTGGAAATATTAAACGTGATGCGAGCAAATCGTCAAGTTACAAACTATAGACCTTGAAAGTCGTTTGTTGAACAAACAATTCAAGTCGAACTGTGGCACCGATGATTTTGCAACATTTTTGAGTGTTCAAAATATATTAGAAAAACAAAGATATCGTTTTCTTTAATGCACAAGGAGCTCTTAGAAATTAGAAAGGCAGCACACTTGTGCATTGGTAGCGGCCATAGTACCGTTAGATTGGGCATAAACTGAAAATTAATAATAACAAATTAAGAATTTGAGGCTTTGCCACTTGATCATCGAGAACAAATCAGCTTTGGGCCAACACAATGCAACATTACAATGCAAAATAGCGAAATCGGTGGGAGAAAAGAAACGCTCGGTATTGTGTGCCGAACGGCTCGTTTTCGGCAGCGTGTGACTTCAAAGTTGAACTCAAGCAAGGAAAATATGAACAACAATAACAGCAACAACGCTGGGACAGTATGTGGCAGTTTCGATGGCTGCTGGGCTGCCACACAAAAGATGATATCGCAGAATCTTAATTGGGTAATTGGCTCAAGTACCGTAGTAGACGCTAGCAATAAGAAGAAATGAGAAACTTGACTTGATGGCGGCAAAGAAAGAAAGGTAAAGTCAAGAACATTTCAGCAGAACACGCCAAATGGACGAACGGTGCTTATTGTTGTGGCAGCTATCGCGGCTGCACAATCATAAGAAGGAAGAGAAATGAAACTTGTTTGCTGCATTGCAGACAAACGAAAGGCAACTAGACAACAACAACGAGTCGCACAATCGCAAAAGTTCGTAGAATAAATGCCAGTTCAACAACAACAACAAAAAAACAAACAGTCGCAAAAGACCGCCAAACAACAAGAAAATAAAAAACACACCATAATTTTGGTGTACTATTACAACAATACTAGAACACTCAGTCAGTCGCGCATGCGCATGCGCAGCGCACAATGAATGTGGGAAAGGAGCTGCAGCCGTTACAATAAGGGCAATTGAGCCATTCAGGGAGCCGTGAAAGCATTGATGGCGGCGCACAACATTCATTCATTTATTCGCTTGAAACATGCAACATGTGGCAAGTGTGGCTGAGCGAGTTTGCAGCTAAACAAAGACAATCGAAATAGGTTCGGAAAAATACGTTGCAGCAGAACAGGCGATGCGCGTTGCAAGTATTGCGGCATCAGCAGCCAACACAAATGGCGGCGACCAGTTTCTAGAACGTGTGTATTCAAATGTTTGCCATTCAACCGCTTTGTTTCGGTGAATGTGCCAACAGTCTGCCGCCTGGCGATTGCATGGCAAAACCGTTCCAAGCTGCCACTTGCCACACAGGTTGCTTATGCACAATCTTTGACGTATTTGTGAGAAGCATCCTGCTCATAAAGTTTTGGTCGAATACGAGCGGGTTCGTGGACTCTTAGAGTAGATGATAGGCGACATGCGCTGCGGTTCGTGGTTTTGCAATATTACTCTCAACACTTTAATTGCATTTATTTCATATTTTTAGCTTTCCATGCTATTTTACAGTGGGGACGATAGAAGGCGGAGCGAGAGCTTTCATGCAATCCAGGTGAAAGATTGTCGGCTTAAACGGGTAACGCGCTATTAAGTTGTTGGTTTTTGTTCTTGTTGTTGTTGTTACCAAGTATTTGCATTTGGCAGCGGCGGGCGCACCAGTACCACACTTACACCGTCAATCGGCCGATTATAGCGAAACCTGCTAACTAAGCCAAGTCCATCGGCGATTGTTGCCGGCTAGTCGAAGCGACTGGCTCCACTGCGCCTAGCCTATTTTTCTTTCATTCTTGCCACTCGTTCGTTTTGCGTTGCTTTTGTAGATCTCTTGCAGCGATTCCAACGGGAACCGTTGTTTTGACCGTTGTGCGCATGCGCCAACTCCCCGCCACATGCAACAGCGCATGATTTTTAATCGATGAGTGTGTGTGTGTGTATGTATTGCAGTGAATGGCATCGAAATCAATTCGAAAATGATGCCGTAATTGCTGTTTTTATAGTTTGCGCTTAAAACGTTGTTGTTGTTGTTGGCTCTACTGCTGCTAATGTTGGTGCGGCGAAGTGTGCGCGTTGCTGCTTCAACAAAAGTGCTGTTTTTCACCGCAGTTCCAGTCACGATTCTGGCATCTGCCACACAGACGCGCCACTTATTCATGCCGCTGTGTGTGTGTGTTTGCACCAATGTGTATCTAAGTTCGTACTAAATATGTAAATGCCTGCCACACACCCTCGTTGTGGCACATTCTATTTGCGCGTACTCTTTGTTTGCGCATTTATTAGCTGCGCAGCTTTGCAACCGAAGTCAATAGAAATCTGAATTGATCCGATGTTTCCACGGCTCGGCAGTTGGCAAGTCAGCGCTTCGAGTTGACGTGTTGCATGAGTTGCTGCCTATGGTGAAACTTGTGACATCTACACATGCATAGGTGCGTGCAACATTGTACAGTTAGTTGCTCATCAACTTATGAGTTCGCACGCAAGTGTATGTATGTAGGGGCAATTGTGCGAAGACGGTATGTGTGTGGCTTGTCGCGTGTCGCTAGACGAGTGCGAGTCTTCAAGTCTCGCCCGGTGGCACCGACTTTTTACAAGCCCGGCTCCATGATCAGCGTTACGATGCTTGGAAGCCGATATACATACATATGTGTGTTTGCGTATATGTTGAAATATCAGCTTTGCCACCGCTTTATATGCGTTTGTGTGTGTGTGGACAACATAAATCTGGCTACTTGGTGAAAGAACTTGTCTCGGCGTGCCACAGTTTTTCACCTGACTTTATTTGCGAAAATGCAAGCGACCATCTTCACAGCCGCTTCCCGGTCTGCGCTGCCTGCCGAGGCTTGCATGGCGGTCTTGGCTCTACTTGGCATGCTTCGGTTGGCCACCTCGTTGCACCGACTTGTCTTAATCGATTTATTTATGTCTGTATTACCAAGAACTGTGTCTCTGCAGCAAAGCCCATTTCTATGCGGCGCGAGTGTGTGTGCGTGCGTTTTCGTTAGCGACACTTTTTCCTAGCGAGTTTGCGACTATTTTGCCTTTTTCAATTAAAAAGCGCCTTTTGCCCATTTCTTGCTTTATGGTGGTTGTGGCTTCTTAAGATCGGTCAATATGAGCACTCTTTAGTGTTACAACTGCTGCCATATCTCGTTAGAGTGTGGCAAAAGGCCAAGGCGGTGCGACAAGTACCGTTGCTAATCCATTTCACTACGGCACTGCGGCGTTGTTGCCGAGTTTGAGTGCAAACAGGTTTCGCCAATTGATAAGCGAGTTCTACAAGCTAATGCGCACACCTAGAAATATATGTATGTACACACAAACATATACATATACGTATATAAAATAGTCTCAACTTCTCTTCCTCATTTCGAATCAAGTTGTGCACAAGCGATAAGCAGTAAACAGGCTTATTCGGTCATTATGCCAAACCCAAGAAAGCTTTCTGGTTAAGCGCGGAGTGCCTCTCACCAGCAGACAACCGAAAATGATGTCGATTTTGGCGTTTCGAAATTGTGTGCCATTATCAGATAGGTGGGCCCTACGGATAGGTTAACGAATGCCCAATAAATATTTGGAAATGCTTGAATTTTTTTTTGTTTCTATTTTGTGTGTATTCATTTGGAGTCTTTTATTCTATTTGCTATTCAAAAGGTAAAGAATAGAAACGAAATGCAAATATTTGCGTTTTTGGTAAGGCGTGAGAACCTGAACTGACAGCCCCCAGCGTCAGCGGCGGCGGCGGCGGCTTCGAAGCGCTTAATCAGCGCCTGTCTTTCTCGCTACTTTATATGTGGAGCTGTCAATCCAATCAAGTCAATAGACGAGAAGGTGATCGATTGGACAGCAGAACGAGTACCAGCAACAACAATGAACGCTAACGCTTGTGAAACCTGAAGCTATTTATATATTGAATATATATTTGCTGCCTCTGTGTATAGGTAATGACGTAGCTTCTTCTTTTCTATTGCACTCAATCATCTTAGGATAATATTTACAATAGCAATACTATCTCAAAGCGAATTTCAAATTGACGTATTGTCGAAATTTCAGCTTCTTTTCTTTTTTCTTCTCTCTTTGCTTTTGTGTGCTTAGTTCTTTATTCTTGCCACAATGCGAGGGCATTTCGGTTGCATGCTTGAGCTGCAGAGCGAGAAAAGCTTTGCGCTTGCGCGACTTTGTACCAGTCAACCGACAGCAGCACCGTAGCTGCTTCATACACGAACTCGATCGATTGCTCTGTCCGTCAGTCAGCCGTTTGAATTACAACAAACTGCATTTAGCACCAGAGAGAGCTGTTCTACAGCAAAAGTGCTTGAATCGGCGCTCGATGACAGTGCAGACAAACAATTTGGCGTTTGAGGAACTGATTGCTGATCTGACTGATGTGTGATAGTTGACGATCACAATGCGCGTTTATTAGCTATTTTATACCCGAATAACGGTAAATTGGTCCAGTAAAGAACTAACTTACTTTGAAAATTTTTAAAGAGCGTTGATGAAAGGTACTTAAACTAAATGTTTCTAGGTAGATCCCACTTTTCGACCTGTAGATTTATTTATTTCATAATAATTTCGTCGTCGCTTGCTGTCATTGCTCTGGCAAACGAATGCATTTTGTGCTTTCATTTGTCGATCGCTTCCGCTCATTCTGACAGGCAGTTCCACTTCGATGGAATGCAGTCATGTGATGTCATTAATGACACTACTTTTTGCTTGCGCTAACAATTTTTTCACAGCTGAGTGCTCACATGGGGTTCTTCAGGCGAACGAGTCAATAAACTTGCATACCACTGAAGAGATCTATTGGGGATATGGCGAAATAGTGACTGCAGCGGTTTACATATATATTTGTTTCATACTTTTGTTTATCGTCTCTCTCATATACACCGACAGGTTTTATGACGAAGTGAATATTTTCAAAATATTTTGCTTATCTCAGCCTAAGTTATTATTTACGCATAATCAAAAACTGAAAGCTGCCAGCAGATGGCAAATAAATAAAGTTGAAACCTGAAAAAACTCCCAATATTGTCACAGCTTTTGTCAACAAGATTGTAATTTAGGAAAAATAGACTCTTTACTCATGGACATTAAGTGCTCGTACATAAATATTACACAAACTCATTTCTTACATAAAAACCCAAGATATAAGATATTATGTTTGTTTGGCCCAGATTTCTTATCTGTTGAGTTTATTTGAGAGTTGTAACTTCAGCAAATATGTAAATTAATTAGGGAAGTATAATCTAAATATGGCATTAGAAGTACCAACTGACATATGTTAACATGGTATACACATGTATGGTGTTTTAACTATTTTGAAAGAATTCTCATCACTACAATACCCTAATAGCAGATTTACAGAAAGCTTACGTAAGTACCTTTAGAGCCTGTGTATAGGGACCAAGTATATTTGCCTGAAAATGGAAAAAATAATGAAACTAAACTACTAAAAACTTCCCGAATTTCAAACGTGTTTCATCATGCGAAGCATTCTGATTCAGATTTATGAAAATGTATTAAAAATATGGCAACTCTAAATGTATTTGCGTTACTGAAATTTCGGCGATTAAGTGCACTTCGCTCCATATTTACATACAGACGCTTCAAACAGATCCAAATCCACAATTATTAAATGGTAAATGCTGTCCATTAAGAAAACAAAAACAGCAACAACGCATGTGTTTGCACATACAAACGTGGCTAAGTAAAATAGAGTTGTAACTGCCTTTATTGAAGCTGGCAAATTGTCTTGTCTGTCTGTAGGTTCGGTTGGCTGTTCGTTCGTTGACTTGTTTGCTTTAACCGAATCGCTGGACTACATTTCGAAGCAAATCTACCATGACCCATTTACCGTTAAGTACTGCTGAGCATGCGCAGCTGAAAGCATATTCACGGATCCACAGATTCACATGCAGAAACACTCAAAAGCGCATTAGGAAAACTGAAAAATCGCGCATTTGAAATAAAAAGCGAAATAAAAGCCAGCGTTGTTGGCATTAAAAGTGAAGAACAAGTTATTAATATTAAAAGGAAAATCGCTACAATTTGCCCTGCTAGATGTCGCATTGTTGTTGTGGTTGTATTGTCGTAAACGGTGGTCAACAAGCGGTGGACTGCAGTTGATACAATTCCTGTAATACGCTTTAGGAACAAAAGAGACATGAAGGGTGTCCACGTAGGGGTCTTTGTAATCGCGTGTTGTGGCAACTTAGGACTCCTGAAGAAGCATACATATAAGTGAAAGAATGGAAGGAAATGGGCTTATAGTTTATTTGGGGCTTTGGAATCCTTTGTGGTTCACTCGGTCTTTGATAATGATAAACGATTTTTTTCAGCCGGCATTGGAGACTTTGTTTTAAAAAAGCTTTTGGTTTCAAAGGAAGAATCTGCTAAGAAATAGATCGATTATGCCAACTGGCTAACTCGGAGCTGTAACTTGGCACCGTTAAACTCTGTGTTGAGGGCGCCCTGAACAACCGCAGCAATGCGAGTAATTAACGAAAATTCATGAGTTTAAGCTACAAACAATCACGCACCTCTAAGGGAGAACGAGATTAAGATTGACATGATGTCCAGATGTTGTTTGAAATTTTTTACCTTTTCTTTAAACGGAAGAATATGTATTTGCAAATTTCTTTGTGGATCACCCTGTTTACCTATGGTTTTTTCTAATGAAATTTGTGTCATATGTACATAAATAATAAAAGCAACAACAACATAAATAGTAAAAAATCATTCGAACTGCTTTGTAAAGTTATTTCTGCGCTCTTCTTGGCAATTTGAAGTGTGATATTTGTTGTTGTTCGCAATTCGAAGCTAAGAACTTTTTTCATTTACTTTTCGAAATATCAAAACAACGTGTTGTCACAAACAAGTGGCATAAATGCAATCAGGCGGAAGTGCTCTAAATTTAGGTATGTCTGAAGGTTCTTGAAAATACATATATGTGGGGATTATACCCACGCACTTACGTAGGAGTTTTTCCTTTATTTAAATAATGTTCACGTTTGTAATTTGCCACCGTTCCGCACGTTGGAATACAAAAGTTTTATTTTATAATACGGATGAATTTTACAAAAACGATTCACTAATACTTTACAAAGTTTTAAAAGAGAAAAAGAAGTTGGTAGTTGAGTTTTTTAACAAGAATTACGTAGACAGATTCGTCACATGCGCATGGCTACGCATTTACTCGACAAGTGTTGTTTGTTGTTCGAAACTTGCGAAGTAGAGCTTTACGCGAAAAGGGTTTCAGCGTTACTCAAACCCACATATATGCTGGGTACATATCTACATTTGCTACAGTCTACAGTCGACACCAAGCTGTCTATATTTGCAAATCTAATGGTCATCTTAGATATTTTAGAACAAATAAAAAGTATGCCAAGGATTTAACGCAAGGGTCGGAGCCTTTCCACAGTTTCTAGAAAAAGCTGATTTTAATATTTTGTTTTAGAATTTCGTTAACTCAAAAAGCAATATGTTGAAAAATTAAATTCTTCAAATTTTCTATGGAACGATCTTTATGAAATATGAGCTTTATTTTTCATGAAAAATTTTAGTAATTTACTTAACTTTGAGACTCACTTTTGCGCTGCCACTTTGAAAACAAGAACACAAGCAACAACTCAGTTGCACTCAACCCTTTCCTAAGACTCTATAAGAATTGAAAAGTGAGTGTGTGTGTGGCACATACCCACATGTGTGTGTTTATGTGTTGTTAGCATAGTAGAAAGCTTTGTGCTTAGGATCATATTTTCCACTTGATGTTGTTGTTGTTGTTGATTTAGTCTTTGACACCTTCTCCGCTTTCATTAAGCGCTTGAACTCTAGCACCTCAATGGAATTGTTGCTCAGTTTTTTTCCCAACTTTTTCCGTCGCTTTCGGCCCGACGGCCATTCATTAAGTGTTGAGTACTTTGCACCTCGATAAATTTGAATATGTGGGTGTGCGTGTGTGCAGTGAGTCTCAAATTACTTCAATATGTGCATATGTGCACAAAAACTTGAGTGGGGCCTTTGTTGTTGCTATTGTTGTGGTAAACGAGCAAGACAAATTCTTGATATTCTTTATGGCTCTTTTCCAAACGCCCTTTTGTTATTTGTTGTTATTTGTTGTTCTTTATTCGCCGTTTATTAACACTTTTTCATCGCCCCCCACTTGCGGGCGGCTAACAGTGCTCGGCCATCCAACACTTTCACACATTCCTCTTAATTTCCGCGCCATCATTCACAAAGTGGATGCCACAAAGTAATTTCAATTTGTTTGTTGTCGTTGTTAGTGCCCTTTAGTTGCGACTCGTAGGTGCTGCCAACCGAAGAGATATTCATTTGCATACATATGTCTGTGTGTGTGCCCTTGTGTTTGGACTTTTTTTCGTTTTGACTTTCACAGTAATGCATTTTTAAGAGCGAACAAAAAATCACAAGTATGTAGTTATAATATAATGAAGCAGCAGCAACAATAACAAAGCAATGTAAATAAAGAGTAAATGAAGACACGAAGCATGAATTTCACATTCACGGCAATGGCTTCCTTTCTACGACCTTTGCCAGCCCGGTTGGTCCCCTTGTTATTCTCCGCTGGAATTATGGATTTTTTCGCTTTGCCATTTCGCTTTGCTTTTAGTTTTTTGTGCGCTAAAGCTGCAGAAATGAGGTTCATTAAACAATACTTATGGGAAAATCATAAAAAATTAATGGTGAACAACATTAAATTATGCATAAAATTGCATATGTAGTCACATGTGTGCCCAAAGGCCTCGTACCTGTGTCTTAAACATTGTTATTCATTCATATTTATGCTTAGCTACATTAGTATGTATGTGTGTGTGTATGACAGAGTTGTATGTGTGAAAAGAACGGTTAACTGGGAAAAATGTGTCGGTGAGAACCTTTCTAGGACAATGCTTTGCAAGGTTCACAAGCGAAAAGAGCAACAATTTATGTCTTCGAAGGTTCTTGGGGAAAAATTCTTCGAAAAAACAATGGGCCATAAATAAGAACACGATGATTTGGATAATTGACTAGAAGAGAGATGATAACTGCGTATGTAGGTGCTCCCCTTTAAGAGGAATTTATTATAATAATTGGCATAATTTCTACAATTTTCCTTCGAGTTTTGTTCTCTGAGGAAGTGTTCTTTTAAGAAATTCTGCTTTTAATTAATTCAAATAAGGCCAAATAGCTGAACCGGCCAACTTTTTACCGTATAATAACTGAATTATAAATGTTTCAGATTTTCTGTATCAAAATGAAGAAAGCTCGAGACATCTAGCCAGATCCTTTCTATATTTCCATACACTTCTTCGCAAAAAATGATTTTTTGGAGGATAGGTGTTGCTGTAACATGTAATTTTAAGAGAAAAAAATTGAGAGAGAAAGAAAGATACAAAATTCAATATTCACGTTTCATTGCTCCGACTCCGCTATCTTTTAACTACCGTTACTTTAGCAATTACCGTGGAAAAACGTAATAAATTTACGGTTCATTATCTCAAGGTTATGATGAAATTGGAAATGCTTCAACAGGAAGTTGTTCCAAAGAGCACAATTATCGACGCGAATAACAAAAATTTAAAGGCGTGCTAGGGTTAATATAATTATTGGGGCAAGGCCGCTGCGCCCTTTGCGCTCAATCAATTTCCATAAGGAAAAATGTTAATGACTTTATTTACAATATTTTTACAGTTCATTAAACAATTGTAATTGTAAAATTAAAGATTTTTATATTTGGCAAGTTTAAGCCAAGCAATTAAAGTAAATTATATGGAACTGAAATTAGCTTTACAGTTATGCGCTGTAAGCGTGGCGCTTGGTAGGCATTCCACAGCTGGCGAACTCAAATAATAAAATTTTTTTTGTTAAGTCGCAATAGAGCAAACTGCATCGATAACTTTGCGTCTTTTGGCAAAAAATGTCGGAAGCGAGGATCACCTCTTGAGCCTGCGGCAACCTTGTAGTGACATCACAACAATGTTTTTGAGAACCATTGGCTGTGAAATGTGAAAGCAAAAAATATTTCGATAAAACTCGCTCTGATTTTATCAGTTAAGAACGCTTTAAGTTCTATGCAACATTAAGGTGTGTGTTTGTTTATAGTTTGTTGTTGTATTCTGGATAGAATGCAACCCTCGGCGAGTAATTTTAGTCGCAATCCGAATTCACTACCGTCAGCTTCATATAAAGCTTTTGTATATAGTATACATACATACTTATATAGAATGGGTCTGCCCTAATGCGCGTAGTTTATCACAAGTATGACTGTACGAAAAATTGTGATTCTTAGAAATACGTTTGTGCGTGTGGCGCCTTTCAATAAAATAGAATTAATAATTTAGCGATTATTATAATTGCAGTGCCTGTTTTTAACGCTTGCACCATGAATCATGGCTGGCTTGTGCAGCAAGCTTTCAATAACTGTTGATTAATATGAGTATGCTTACTATACAAGATACGCAGGGTACTTTCTGACACCCTCTTTTTCGATAAGTAAAGTATATATGTACCTACATATATACATACAAATGTGAACATATAAAATGCAAGTGGTGATTTATATTTACCGATGACAGAATTCTTCTCCGCGTTATTTTTTAAATCCCTTTATTGGCAAGCAAAATTGTAAATTACAATGAAGTGGTAATTATTAAAACCGCAGAAAAATATATATTCACTGCAATTTCATCACGGCATGTGAGGCATTTCCTTTATATGGTTGGAAGTACCCAGTAGGGCAATGCATTTGAATCGAGCAGGAGGTAACACTTTTTTAGAGTTATTCCCTTAATAGTAAAAGCAAAAGGTAAGAAAAAAGTTGGGACAGCGGGAGTGTCAGATTCTCAAAGCTATATGCTGTTGCAAGTTTTCACTTTATTAACAGTATTTTTCTAGCAAATCCATAACTGAACTATTTGCAACTAGTTTGGCGCTGATTCCAATGATATCACCTTAGAAGTTTATAAATCGAAAACTCTTGAAAACATTCCTAACGAGACTGCTTAGACACATACATAAACACAAGCGTACATCTATATATCTGTCGGCTGAATGTCAAACACCAACTGATGAGTTCGACTGATTTCCTTTAAGCCAGTGCATTACATCACTTGATCGAAAGAGTGAAAAAGGAAAATCCGTATTTCGATCCGACGACGCAGATGTAATGGAAAACACTCTTGCTCGCCACATTGCCACAAATCACCAACGACAGTAGCGAAAAGGAAATTGCAGCAAAATCGCTTACGTTTGTGGCTGGTGCCTCGAGGCCGATGAGGCAACCAACTACCGAACGGCAGGCAAGCGTCGTTCCAACTGCCGTCGGTGATTGTTGCCCGTGTGCCTTTAGTTGTGTGTCTGTATGTTTCTGAGGTATGCATTCGTCATTGTGCCACCGTTTAATGCGTGCAGCGATTCCAATTTCCATGTTGCCATAATATTTCGAATTGCATAATAATGGATTAGGAAGGGAAAATAATTATGGAAAAATCATCTGATATCCACACAGCCAAATATACACACGCACACACACTAATCCATCAATTTGTACGTGTGTGTTTGTATTGGCACGAATACGCATCGCTGCGGTTAGTTCCGTCTTCAAGCGCCGTTAGTATGTTGGCTGAGTGACTGATTGATTGACTGACTTATTGCTTGTGGGCCGATAAGTAGGTAGCTGGTATAAAGAGGGCCCAATTGGCTGCCAAGCGCGCTTGGCTTCGATTGGCGCTTGCGTTTTGCTTTTGCTTTTGCTGTCTGTCATCATCGCTTTACCGATTACGTAAGATTGGTGACGACGCAGTGACGCACCACCACCACCAGCATGCATACACCGCAAATGCCACATGTTGCATGCCACACAAGCGTCGCCGTCGCACCAGAAATGCAACGTTGCATTGTTAATTCGCTTTTGTCAATTCGATTCCGCATCTGATCGACTTTAACGAGCATACAAATGTCTATGCAAATGTGTACATATGGCTGTACATATGTACTACGACTCATACTGTGCTATTATATAGCACATACACATGCACATGTGAACCTTAATTAGCTTTACGCGAAAATTCCATTTGTCGGAAGCCGTCAAATAAAGCAGACGGCTTTTGGTAACAACAACAACCTATCACTCTGGACAAAAAGAAAGGCTGAATTGATTTATTTCTTTTTTATGTCATAACTTGATAACATTTTACTGCAAAGAACCTCTAATCTCCCACCAATATCACGTCAAAAGTATATAATACGAAAAAACGTTAACTATGGTTGGAATGAAACTACACGGTATTATAATGGTCCGATACCGGCAGTTAAAATGAGCAATTTAATGGTGGGAAAAGGACGTGTACGGCGGAGGCCGACGTATTGCCCGCCGAGCTTTTCAAATACGACGGCGAAGAACTGATAAGGGGCATGCATCCGCTTCTTTGTAGAATATGATCGCACGAAAGCATGCTCGACGATTGGAAATTAAGTGTGTTCTGCCCAATCTACAAAAGAGAGACTCCACAATCTGCGCCAACTACCGTCAGATAAGCCTCCTCAACACCGCATATAAGGTTTTATCAAGCGTATTGTATGAAAGACTAAAGCCCATCGTCAACAAATTTGTTGGACCTTATCTGTGTGGCTTTAGGCCTGGAAAATCAACAACTGACTGGATATTCCCCATGCGCCAAACCTTAGAAAAGGATCGACTCACACCACCGAAAAGGAGCTGCCTTTACAAAGCGATATCTGAATTTGGTATCCCCGCAAAACAAGCATGGCTGTCTTAACTGAGCAATACCAAAACCTCCGTCAGGATCGGGAATAACCTCACTGCACCGTGTGATACCAAACGAGGTTTCAGACAAGGCGACTCCCTATCATGCGACTTCTTCAATCTACGCTTGGAGAAAATAATTCGCGCTGCAGAGAAGGAAAGTCTCATCTTCAATAAGAGTGTACAGCTACTGGCATATGCCGATGATATTGACATCATTGACTTCAGCAACCAATTAGTTCTGCTTTCGCCAGACTGGTTAAGGAAGTGAAGCAAATGGGTTTGGTAGTGAACAAGGGTAAGACGAAATATCTCCTGTTATCAAACAAACAATCGTCGCACTCACGACTTGGCTCCCACGTCACGGTTGACAGTCATAACTTCAAAGTCGTAGATAATTTCGTCTATCTTGGAAACAGTATTAACAGCAATAACAATGTCAGCCTCGAAATCCAACGCAGAATAACTTTTGCCAATAATTGTGAAGTAAAGTCCTCTCTCGTCGAACAAAAACCAAACTCTACATGACACTCAATATTCCCGTCTCACTCGAGGAAGATATGCAAACATCTATCTAATTTTTAATGCAAAATTTTTGAAAAAATCGTAACCCTATACATCTGTAAATTCAATTTCCCCCTCTTTCCTGTCAGAGAACTTTCGTTTTTCTGATAATAAAACAATTACAGCATTCTACATAAGCCGGCCAGCCATGAAACAACTACAAAGGTCATTGTCAACAGTAGAAACTACAGCAATAACAAAAACATGAAAAATGCCAACAATGAATTAAGGCAAATTAATTGGCATTTATTAGCAATTGCAAAAATTTCCTTCATACTAAATGTGTCGTTGAGCAATTTGTAATTCGCTACTAATTATACTCGTACAAACGAACTGTGTATATATGTATGTGTGTATGTGTGTGTGTAGTAGCTGTTGGAATATTGCAAATGCAAAAATGCAAAACACTGGCGAATGAACAGAATAGAATTTGCAATAAAATTCTATTCCGACACTGACTGCTTGCCAACCTCAGCGCTGAGCCATGCTATTATTGTTGTTGCTGCTAAGCGGTGATACTTGTCACGCACTGTAGTTAAAGGCAATAACAACACGGAAAATGAAATGAATTCACTAAAATAAGCAGCCAAGCTAGACGGACTAATACGAATGCACGCGGCCTTACTTCTGACACATACACACACATACATAAAAATATATACATATGTGCACACGCGAGTAGAAATAATGGAGCTTGCGCATAAACACACGTACGAGAATTCCTCAACGCAGAGCCCTATTTATGACAAATGCCTCTTTGTGGCAAAACTTTTCAAAGCCAAGAACACGCTGCTGCAGCAGCAGAGACCGCAGAGGCAGTGGCGGCAGCAGCAGCGATGCTCGCAAAGCATTTCCCCTTTCATTGTTCTTTACTATGTATGTGAGCAACAGCAACCGCGTTTCATATTTCAAACTTGGAAATCCGAGCGGCTGCTTGCGGTGACAAAAACAAAAGCAAGAGTAGAAGCTAGCAGCAGCGGCAGCGCTTAGCTTCTACCCGGCAGTTGTGCAACCGAGCGGAACAACACCGGCAGCCGCTTGACTCATGCAACAGTCCACGGTCGGCACCCACACGCACGCCACAATCCACAGTTTCGCTTAATGGGGCAGGTAATTGAACTATTGCGCACTTGCAACCGTGCAATAGCGCAGCCGAGCAGCCGGGCAGCTAAATTGGTGTACATACACGACGGCAGCGACGTTTAGGCCACCAATAAATGGCGGCGAGCGTGCTTTTGTTTCGACTCTAATTTAGTTTTCCATGTTTGTGGTTTCTATTGCCAATTATTTAATAAAAGTCTATTGTGAGCTCGTAAAACTAAGTGATGCAATTGTTGTTAAGCAAAAAATTGGCGCAACAATTGCGGCGGAGGGGACGGTGGGCATATGTGGAGCGGCTTTTGTTGAATTCTGCGCATTAATCGCGCGATTTATTGCCCCGTGGGTGCCAGATGTCAGCAAAACCTGAAATTAAAAACCAAAAAAAATCAAAAAGAACGCGACATTTTCATTGTTAAGGTCGCAGACAATGGCGTTTTTAGTGAACGAGCAATATTGCGAATTAAGCATTACACCATTCATGCACTTGTTTATGTCGCAATTTAAAAATAATATTTTTTTGCTTTACAAACTATATAACGTCAAAAATTGAAGATTGTTGTCAAATATACATAATAACCAATATATGTATAACCATTTTATAACGAAAACTCTACTTATCTTTCAATATGACTGTAAGATAACCAATATAATTATAACCGCTTTATAACCGAAACTCAAATTTTGTTTCAATATTAGTGCTTTCTGTTATAGTGTTTTCCTTCGCCTGTAAACTTATGAAAAGTGATTATTATTTTAGGTGAAGATATGTATGTATATGTATGAATCTCGAATGATTTCAATGTCTAACTGCAAATAAGTATGTATTTATGTGTGTTTAATATTGCCATATATGTATGTATGTATATTCGTTCGTTGCACCCAGTTTCGTATACACTAAACAAGCTTCCCACATATTGCCACTCTAAATGCTTATCTGCGAGTCAAATCCGTTTGTCAACGCTAGATGGCGCTGCACTTGAGATTTCACTACTTCCGTGTTCACGAACTCGTATTAGATTAATTTCAAAATTTTACTTCAACAAAAACTGCAAGGTAATGTAATGTAACAACAACTAAACTAAATGTAACTTTAACAAAAACAGTAAATAGTGCCCATTATAATTTTATAACCATTTTCTATTATTTACAAAACCCGCATTTGACTTTCAAAATGAAAATTTGAAAAAAACCCTTGCAATATTTGTAAGAAATGCTCAACCGCGTTGATTACATTAAATTTTCTCACTCACCTTTTTATGTGAAGCCACCAGAAGCGCGTGATTATCATCACCTACAAAGAGAGAGAGAAAAAAAATTAACTCAATGAAAAAGAGAAAAGTCATAAAAGTCTTCCACAAGATTATCATCTCAAAAATTAAGTGAAGCAAAATTAAACAGCTTAAGCAAATATTTGGTTGCAAAATCAGTCATCAACAATGCACTCGAAGTTGCGCCCAGACAGCCTTCAAAAGCGTGGTAAATCAGCGGCACAACAACAACCACAAATTGAAGTAGTGCTTCGCCTCGAGAGGCGACGATGAGTTTGTTATTCAAATTTAAACATATCTTCTTGAGATTAAGCAGTGCCCAATGACATTTACGAGATCACGACAAATGCGCGAAGCGTGATGTGATGCAGGAAGAAAAAAGCACACCGCACGCCGCGTGCTCACATGCACAACCGAACATATATAACAGTGTCGATGCATGCCGGCGTCGCTGGCGGGGTGAGAGGAGTTGGCGGCGCCTCATTTTTGTGAGTTAGCAGGCATTTTTTACTCGTAAGCGTGGAGGGGTGAGCGTGTGTGTGGCCCACATATTTCAAGTTGCAAATGGGTTTTCAAAAAAGTATACAATTTATTAAATACATACAAACATGGATGAACACATGCCTATGTAGCACTGTACCTGCGCGTGCGTGTGTGTGTGCTAATGCAAATCGGCGGCAATGGCGCTGGTAATGAGTGGTATTGGATTGCTGAGTTCGCTGAACCGTTCGAGCGCTTATTTGCCATACCATACGCACACATACACAAACACACGCACAGAGTCCATGCGCAAATACAAATACTATAAATTGTTAAAATATGCAATGCTAATGCTTCAAGTCAGTGTTAAAAGTCAGCTGGAGTGCCGAAGCGCTCGCTGATCGCGGCCAACACTCGCAGTGTCGCAGTGTGTTTTTGTTTTTGCTAATAATTGAAATGTTAAGCGACACCGAGTGCGCCCGTCAACCTGCGCACCTAAGCCGCTGGTGGTGAATATTCGCATTTGATGACGATAAATCATCATCGGCGGTTGAGGGCGCAGGTGGTGGTGGCGGTGGCGCAGAGTGCCATCTTGTTCGAACAGCTTTCAAATCTAATAATTGTTAGAAATATTCAATTGACTGCAGGAATGTTGAGTGCTGACTTCTGTTTATATATTCATGCTTTGAATTTTTTGGGCCGTTGAAATTCAAATTATGTCACGGGGAAGCTTATGACATCAGCGTGTGGTCGACCGATGCGCGAGCTTGCCTAAAACACGTAAATCACCAGCAATAGCAAAAAATTCATTAAAAATTGGCGTCGTACCGAAGAAGCGAATTAAACCACTAATTTATGAGCTTCCACCCGCAGCTGTAACATCATTATTATTAATACTATTATTACGTGATACTAAAGCAGCAGTCAAGCTGGCAAAAACAAACAAATTTGTATCTAATATGTATATATGCGTGTGTTTTTCCAAAATGTCTATGGCGAATGCCAAACAGCTTTTGGGTACAAAACGACCGTTAAATGTCAATTAAGTATTTCAGCAAATTAAATTCGGCTTGCGTGTTCCACATGCCACAACTTGTGCAGCAACAAATTTCGCAGAACGCGCCAAGAGTCAAGAGCCAATAATTTGATTAGAAAATATTCGCACACAGCCGGGAGTACATGGAAATATAGGTAATTTATGTTTTGCGGGGCGGCAGTCGCCAAGTCTGTAGCCTCCACGGCCAAAAGAGACCGTGATGGCATCATTAAACTCAATCTGTAACGCTCCCTGACCGTCCCCAAAAGCCGTCGCTATTTTATACGCTCGCGCGTGTGTGTGCGCCCATTTATTGCGTGTGCGCTTGTGGGAGGTTCTTCAGAAAGCCGTTATTATTAAATAAAATAAATATTCGCAAACGCAAATGACATCATGCGAATGCCGCAAACGCCCTGCCATATTGTTGTTGCTTTGTGTGCGCGCGCGCTTGAGCAGCTGCTTTATTCAATTAGTAAGAGTATCTAGTTTAATTAAATTTTGAGCGCGTAATTCTGCATGCCGCGGCAATGCAACAATGGAAAGCGAATGCTCGACATTGAAAATCGCACATGGCCGGCTACTCCCCTTCACTGCAAAGGTTGCGACCGCAAAACAGAGAATAAGAACTTCGACTAAACGCGCAAAATAAGTAATAAACTGTGAACTGGGTTAAAATTTCGGCATAAGCACTTTGTTGGTAGTTTCAAAAAATATGATAAAAAAAATTTGAAAATTTCAGAAAAATAAAAAATAAAGTTTTCATCAATATTCGTCTAATGAGCGCTACCCAGTTTACTCGTCTCATTTATGTTTTATCTCTTTTGACCCGGAGTGGAAGATCTTATACACATACACTAATTTCCATCTTTAACCGGGTCAATTATAGCAATTACTTAAGCATGTGGATTCCACAAGTAAGCATGCTTACTAACCAAAGTAAGGATGGTCTTTTGATTTGCTGGCCAAGTAGCGTTGCGATCTTCTAAGCGTAGTTAATTTGTGGGCTATGTTGTGTTAGAAGGTCTCTCTAGATTAAACATAGACATTAAGTAGCGGTTACTAAAACTATGTAAATTTATGTATGAAGCAGCTACGCACAGTGTGTGCTAATAGTCAACATAATTAGACCAGCAAAAAAGTCTTCAATGAGAGCTGATGGATACACTGGGGGAAAATTTTGAACGAAGTTAATCAAAAATTGCAAGAAAATGTAAGTTAGGTTACGTAAATAGGCAGATTTCACGCGAATCCACGAAGAGTCCCACTTGGACTACAAAAGACATTTGTCCTTTGTGATAAGCAGAACTCTTAGGTATGAAACAAAAAGACCTCCGCATATCGACAAAACGCCTAGAGCATGCCACAAATTCATTGAAGCGACTTTTATCCATTTCAGCCAAATCGCCGGGTTCGTAAAATGTATGAATACTAAGTTGCTTCAAACTTATCCTGCCGGAAGCAGGAGAGTGGTGAATTATCTCGATATTTCTACCTCATATTCCTCAACTTTCAACTTTGACATGTTGCGTTCTCCAAAATATTTAGCCTTACAGCGTAAGTGTCATAGAGACAATTTTCAGTTAGAACGCATATCATTGCAGCGATGTGAGCCTTGCAAAGAGCTAGCAGTTCAATGGACCTTTAACTTTTAACTCTGGGTCAGAAGGCTTTCGCAACCCAACATATGCTGGTTGCTGACCAACGCTTGCTGAGCTCGCGCGTAGCCAACAGATCCAAAGTTCAGGAAAACAGGGAACTCCTTCTCGTTCCCATTCTGATAGAATTTGGGTATGTGTGCTTTCTCTTGCGATCTTATCGGCTTCACAGTTTCCTATGATTCCGTTGTGGCCCGGCACCCAGCCAAATTTTTTAGCTGCAAGAAGCCGCACTTCGGAAAAGTACAAATGATGCTACCTTGATGGCTTTCACTTCTCATTGAAAGAATAGATAGAAGACTTCCCCCTTTGGGCTTTGATCCATCAATGAAAAAGCTCACTGCGCCTCTTCTTCAGCGACTACGCCTTACCCACAAATCTCTGGGAAGTATATGCGCGGAGAAGATGCGAAAAGGAGTATGTTCCGCGGCGCAGTGATCCAAGTTCTCACGGTTGTAGTGGAAGTGAGGGAAAATTTCGGAAGTGTTCCTTTCTTTTACCCTTCGTGTGTTCTTTTTCCAAAATAGTAACCATGATAGTAACCTTCGCAGCAATACATCTGCCGGCTATATGCACGGGTGCTATATGGCATGAAAGATCTTTCCTTGACTTTTCGTCGCTAATTTCTTCAAGTGCACATCGCAGCTGCCCTCGCACACTTTTGGCTTCTAAATTTGCTCAGATCATGCTTTTATTGTGGGGTAATTAATAAATAAAGAAATAAAGAAAGTAGACTAAGACTTCGGCCTTCAATTGCGTGAGAAACCTGCTCATTTGTTTTCGAGTGTCGTAAAAACGCAATAAAAATATTTCAACCGACATTTGCATAAAAAATGCGACTATGAAATTTCGCCGAAGCCAGTGGCTGACGTGTGACCCGGAAACCACATTCAACGCCACTTAGTGAGACGTAAATACGAGTGCAAACTAACTATTTATATTATTATTGTTGTTAGTGTATTTTTTCTCTAATAAACTCAAGCAATTAATTCAACAAGTTGGCAAACATAATTAGTTTTATTAATTGGCTGTTGTTGGCATTTGGTGGCATGAATGATTGGCGGTAATTAAAGCCATTAACGGTAAGAGCCAATATGCGGCGCTTAACCCCGCCTTGTAAGAGTCTTACAGTAGCGACGCCGGCGACTTTGGCAGCAAATACGATAACGGTAGATAAAAGTAAATGCAAAAAAATAAAAATTAAAAAAGGAAATCGTTAAATGAAACATTAAACATAACAACAACAACAAGGTAAGCGCACTACCTGTGGGCGTTCGGGTGCCCGTGCAAATATCGCAGCACTAAGCATACGAGTGCAACAAAGAAAAGGCACCTGCTGCCACTTCCTCGCTGGCAATGTTGCACCTGCCGAGCGCGCCCGCCGAAACGAAGGCGTTTCGCCCAGTTTTTCCAATGGATTCGTCGATTTAAATTCCTCTCGCTGCATTTTGGGTGTAAGGGGGCCTCTGCTACTATTTGCTTTTATTTCACCAGCCGCCTCCCCTCCCGCAACGGGTACAACGGTAAATTAAAAACTGCATGGCGTGGTCAATTACGATCCATAGCTTATGGTGTGCAGTGGTGTCCGCGTGCCTAACGGCACATAATGCGTCAATTTGATGGACTGGCGGGTTGGCAGTCAGTTAGCATTATTGTTGAGTATTCAGACCCCCGCCACCACCTCTGTTTATTGGCTCTCAATTGCTTATCGATAACCGTTAGCGACTAGCGCCAACAAAAACAACAACTAACACTTATAGTATGCTGCTGTCCTCAGCCATTGCCAACTATCTCCGAAGGCTAACGAGCGAACGGTGCATTGCAACAACAACAAAAACACCGCTTAATAAGCCACAGCTGCACAAACACCAATGAACGCCACGATTACCGTTACTACTAGCTGCATTGCTAATATGCATTTTGTTGTTGCTGTTCTTGTTGTTGTTTTTGCGATTATTGCCAACTAGTTGCCGAGTATTTAGTCGGTAGTCAATCAGCTGGCTTAAGAGCGCCTTTGCCGTTTTTTACACAATTTTCAATTGGTTTCTTGTGCATTTGTTTTTTGCAAAAGTTTCTGTTGTTGTTGTTGCCGTTTTTTGCTCTTACATTAATTCTGCGCTTTTCAGCTTTATTATTTACGCTCACAAATCGACAAGCGAGTAAATATTGAGTGCCAGCAAAATATGCACGGACGACTTTATTCACCCGACACACACACACACACGCGTGGAAATGTGTATGTGTGTGTGCATAAACAATTGACGCTAATAAATATTGATATTTAATTAAAGCCAAATGACTAGAAAGTGGCCGGAGCGGCCGAAAGGAGACTGCCTCGAGCACGGTCCGCGCTGAGCCGCCAACCTGTTTGGGCGCGATCTGCGGCGCTGCGCCGCGCTGTGGAGCTGCGGAATACAATTTCGTAAAACGCCAATGTGCGGGTTTTACTTTACTTCATTTGGTGAAATGGAAACAAGAAATGAGAAATGTCGAGTAAAATGTACCGTTTAACGAGTGAGGGAAATATTTATTAGAGTCCGATGCGGAGACATTTATGTGCACACACACATTTGAATATCCATATGAGAATGTACATATGTGTTGCATGGGTGGGTATGGCACTGAATTGAAATAAAAGTTCCAGTTTCCGGCATTTGAGGAAGCATTTAAGCAGAATATGTACATACTCTTGAATAACCTCAATTTCATATACAGAAAAGTAATATGACTGATTTTCTTCCGCCGCGACTGTACTTCGGAACGTGCGCGCACTGACAGGATTCGGTAGAGAGCGTTCCTAGCAAACGTATGAGCGGCTGGTCAGTGGTCTCCTAGCACCTGGAGAGTTAGGACAAAAATTTTCCCAAGACGTGTTTCTGTGAGTAGTGCAAGCCGAAAATGCAGACAAAGAGGCAATCTTCCGAGTGGCACACGCCGGCGTCTCGTCGCCCAAACAAGGAAAGAATAAGCCAATCTAAAATGAAAACGATGCTCATTGTCTTTTGTGATATCAAAGGCATAGTCCACCATGAATTTGTTCTTCCGTCAATGCCAAGTTTTACGTGGAAGTCCTTAAGAGACTCAAACAAAGGAGCAATCGGGTCCGAAAAGACATCGCAGACAACGCCCCGGCTCACACTGTCTTTCTTGTGAACAGCTATCTAACTAAAGCCGGCATCCCAACGCTTCCACAGCCGCCTTACAGCCCAGATGTAGTCCCCGAACTTTTTTTGTTTCCCCGGATTTCCGTGACGCCTTCAATGCTTGGAAATCGCGCTGGCAGCGCTGCATCGACGCAGAAGGATCCTATTTTGAAAGTTTTTAAAGAATTGAAATTAATTGGTTCAATAAATTTTTTTAAATCGATTCATTTCTATTACTTTCCGGACAAACCCTGTAGATACCGTTATAATGTTTGCGTGAACTCATACGCAGTTGCAGTGGCGACAATGTTGTGAATCATTCACCATAGTTTTCCAATTAACCGCCATCTAAGTTGAAAACAAATTTATGTGAAGCGATTTCTGAGCCTCTAAGCCCTTTTCGAGCTGCGATATTTGAAAGAAAAGTCCTTGGTACGTGCTTAATCTAGCACTTTAATGTAGCTCTTCAAAACTACACACGTCTTCACGGCACTTCGAGGGTTTGATAAGCAGCAGTTTAAAATAAACGCAGGCACTTATTAATAAATAATGACAGCAAATCACAAAAACAGCAATCAGCACAAATACATGCAGAAATGCGCTGCCTATGTGTGTGTGTATGTGTGCGAGTGCATAAAAATATATTGACAAAGAATACGTGCGTGCCTGAGCGACGCTCGGCAACACGCACACACAAACACACGCATATACATATACATGTAAATATATCAGTGTGTGTGTGTGTGCGTGAAGCTTTGTTTTGATGGGGGGCTTTGTGTGCGCTAACCGGCGTTGCGCCTTCGTCTAGCCTAGTGCCAGTTTAGAGCGTGACCAAACCGCTTTGCATGTGTGCATTAGTGAAACACACACACATGTACTCATAATATATATTTAGCATTTAGTAGCCATTCATTGCGAGAGATTAGAATTAAAAAATTTCAAAAACAAATTAGACATTTGCGTAAACACAGAAGCCGAGGCTCCGGGCGCGCGGCTTCACGCTGCTGCTGTTATTACTAAACGCTTACAACAATTCTAACAACCTTGACCAAATTGTGAAATGAACTTGTAATGCTTTAAGCTGCAGCTTTGTTTATTTTCGGCTTTTGTCTGCTATTTTGAAGAGTGGGAATCGTTGTTGCACAGAACTGAGTTTTGAAATAAATATTTTTTTCGTCTCGCATTGCCTGCGGAAGAGCCCACTAGTAAATAAATTGAAAGCTGTGCATGTGTGTGTGTTTTATGCGTCACAAGGTGAGTGATAAGGAACTTATCAGAGTTGACTTTGTGTGATAACGGAACTTTAGAACGTTAGAAATGAAAGAATAGAAGCAGAAGTGATTTGCTGCGAAAATTGTGTGTTGCGTTGTTATAAAAGCATTGGAAATTGATAGGATTAAAGAACATTATTATATATTTTTATAGACATGACAAACTACCATAAAAATTTGGGAAAATCCATGGTGGTAAAGCTTATTATTTAGAACAGGGCGAGGAAATTTTGGCTTTGGGTTCGGTTCTATTTCGAATTTTGACTATAATTTCATTATTCTTTATACCCTGAACGGGATCTGAGATCCTATAAGGTGTATTAAATGATCAACGAGACAGGCCGAGTCGATTTAGCCATGTCCGTCTATCCGTTCATCCGTCTGTATATGTGCGAACTAATCCCTTAGTTTTTTAGATATCGATCTGAAATTTTGCACCCGTCCTTTTCGCACCAAGAAGCTGCTCATTTGTCGGAACGGATATCGACATCGGATTACTATAGCATATAGTTGCCATATAAACTGGCCAATCAAAATCAAGACAAAGATCTTTTCATTCCCTTTTATTCAAATGCACCTGTGAAAGGTATTAAAGTTTTGGCTCAGCCAAAAATAACGTTTTTTCTTGTTTCATATTCCATAACGGCCTTTCAGCTTTTTACAATTTGTCGCGATTTCCATTCGAGTAAAGCCAGGCCTCTCTTTAACAACTACAACATTAGAATTCCTCTACTGCAAATGTGAGGCAACGATTATTAAAATTGCAGATCTTGGTTCGTCAACTCTCTAACCCTAAAAACACAGGCAAATAACCAATTAGATATCCATATTCTAAATCTTACTGCGATTTCTAAATTAATGACTCGAGTAGCTTGCTAGACTCCAGTATACCCTCGTCTTTTAGGACGATTCAATAAAGAGGAAATGGTAGTGGTATTAAAATTAACAAAAGATTGAAACACAGTGCGCAACTGTCTAATGTGACCTAAGTCTAAAGCCTAGAGCCCAGGGGGTTAGCCGGCTATTAATTAAACGAGTATCCCGCAAGCAGATATGAAATTGATATATCGGAGGCGAGTACCTTTTTAGCGCTGCAAGTTAAGCTTAACAATTACTCGCGAATGAGGCATGAACGGTGTTTTCTTCATTCATTTTGGGGTAAAAGGTCGTCATAATGTTGTTGTTGTGGGAAAATTTCTCACATTTGTAGCGCTCAACAGGTTTGCCTCAAATCTAATGTTTATTTGCCGTTTTTTCTTATTTATTTGCAGAAGTCGTTTGCAGCACATGATACAATTGTTATTGTTGTTGGCATTCGCACGCGTTTCACTCGTTGCGCGACGGCACCGCTCCCAACGCGGCCCTGTGCGCTACTTCTAATCAATGGAGCAGTGCAAACAAAGCAAAAGAGGCTTTTTAAGGCAGTCAAGTACATTTGTACACATGTATGTATGTATGTACACATGTAAGTATGTATGTTTGCGTTGATAATTTCATTTTTTAACTACCGTTATTTCTCATATTTTTTTAAAATATTTTTTGCAAAAAGGCGCTCCTAAGCCAAGAGGCTTTGCCGAATTGCGCTTTGTTGTGAACTGCCAATTGGTGTGCGTGTGTGTGTGTGTGTGTTGTTTGCCTCGTTTGCTTTAATTTGTTTATTGACTTCGACTTCTTTTGTGCGCCATTGTGTGCAGCTTTGTTGTCTCTTTTATTGCACCTTCGTTAGCAAATTATTATTGGAGTCTTAATGTTGCTGCAGTGGCTTCATTTTTGACGTGTTGACGCGTTGACGTCTCTCTTTCGTCGGCGCCTCCGTCATTAATGAGCAAAATAAGCCGAGCGACGGCGCTGGTGTGATGATCTGCCAAACAGCTGAGCATGCGAAATTGTTACCGAATTTCGTTAACTGCTTGTTGTAGTTGTTGTTGTGTGTTGCAGGCTATCATTATGCGAGTTGTTGGGAATTCGATTATGTTTTTTCACCGTCTCGTTGACCGCGACGTTGTTGCCTTTGCTTATTTGCATTTCTTGTAAAACAATACCAAGTACATATGTATGTATATATGTATGTATGTATGTACATGACTGTTGTTTACTATTATACATATTAATTTGCTGTTGGCGTTTTTTCATTCAATTTCGAGTTTCATTGCTGCTCGTATTTCATGCTAAACGATGGCGTTTAGCTGATGAGCGCGATAAATTTGGTTAATGGCGTTTTTTACGATGTAAATGGCTATGAATCGTGCATGTGTGTGTGGCATAGCCAAGTGCAAATATTGTTGACATCAATGGCGAAATTAGTGAATGATTGAAGTTGGAGTTTTTTCTTAAATTACTTCATTTAATGACTTTTCTGTTAGATTTAAGAGCAGATCGTTGAGGAATTCTGCACCGTTTTGTTGCAGAAAATAATATTAATTAGAGAGACGTGATTATCAATTCTCAAAACACACAGTTTGACTTCAATAAAAACACATGAAAATCGTTCTATACATATGAACATATGTATGTGTGTATGAAGAAATATATTTTAAAAACTTCGCCTTGAAGACTCAAAAGTTCGCCTATCACGTCGCGTGGGCAGCTGATTAAAGTAATTAGTTATCGTTGCGGATATAAAATGACACCCAAACAAAGCGTAGGAGATAAGCAATTATCTAATATACACGAGTTTGGTGAAAAATAATAGAACGCAATAAATTGCTTGTACATATGTCTATGGTATAAGGTATAGACAAAAATACCGTCTAAAACTTAGTAGACCAGTGTAGATACCTTTCTGACACAAAAAAAAAAAAAAATAACAATGTAGGATAAAACCCATCGGAAACGAAATACAATATAAAATAACAGAATAATAGAAGAAATAATTTGTGGGCGATGTGCGATCGGGAAAAGGAAAGAGAGTGCGTGGGTGAATTTTTAGGGGTTAAAAATGCTTTGTATCGATTTCCGGCAAAACTACAAGTTCTATAGAAATGCTGTAGGTAATGAAAATATCTATAACTTTTGTATACAGACTTCTGTCACATAACCTCAAAATTAATATGGAAAATTCAAATATCCAAGATTTTGGAGTTTTTGTATTTTTTCTTATACACATCTTTAATTAGTTTTTCTCTTATAAAATTTCTCAGATCGCTGATAAAAAATTTTTCCTTTGATGATTGACATTTTATCTTTCATTTCCGATGGGTTTCAACCCACTAAATCCTTCTTAATTTTTTTATAATTTTCAATATTTCAGTTTTTTATAATTTATAGCAAAAATTTCGCTTTTGAAAATTAAAAAAATGTCGCTTGGCATAAAAACGATAAATTAACCAATTTTTTGCGACCTGAATCAATGTACAAATACAATTTGGCGGTTTGAGGTGAACTCTGGACAAATGAGAGCTCCTCATAATACAGCAGACAATATAAAAATAAAATTTACAGTTGCTGTTATTCTACCCATAGCTGCTTGCGTCGACAAGTGAAAGAACAAGGTAGCTTATCTGAGAATTGCGGCTTTGGTAGAGTATTATATAGACTTTCAGATAAAATATGGACTACTAAATTTAAAAACTGACGTTATTCTGCAAAAACCAGTTGGATTTATTTTGTGAAAAGTAACTTCACGTGTACGCCGGCACTCAAACCGACCTGTGAAAATAGCGAAATTCATGAAGCAAATAAGTAATTTTTCGTCGAGCACCGTTAAGGCCCTTATTTACATAACATTTGCTAAAAATGTAGTCAATATACTAATTAATCGGCAAATAACGGCCTGCGGATTTTCCGCGCATGTGGCCGTGTGTGTATGTGAGCACTTGCCGCTGTTTGCCCAGTGACAAGAAAGTCAAATATTGTTGAATCACTTGAGTTGCGAGTGTTTGCTCGGGTGAGAAGTGCCGCGATCACGACGATGTTGCTTCTAGATTGCCAGGCAAATATAACTTTGATCGGCAAATACACACACGCACACATTTGCATGTACATGTAAGCATACAAAGACAGTTTCAGCCTTATCTTATCAGCTGTATGGCTTCTTCCACTAATTACACTCTCTCCACGATCGCTCAGCGACTCTCTTCAGCTAATTAATGAATAATTCATTTGCGGCGCTCGGCGATCGGCAACAGTTTATTGACTTCAGTTTTCATTTCAACGATTATCTGAAGAAAGATGAGCAACCAGATTGCCAATAGATAATCGTGGAGTAAACGAGGTGGGTCAGATGCCTGGACTGACACCTAAGTTAGTAGCATCGAAGCGATGATGGATACTCACACACTCATGTAGTAATATCAGAGAGTATCATACATAAGCCATGGTTGCAGTCCCTCTATAAAAAAAATCTAAAAGCCTTTTGGTGTTCGCTAACTCGCTCTTAATCTCATCGTTTAATTGTGTTAAGTAATCGGCGCTGTTGTTTACGGTGTCCTCATTTGCCACTTCGCACTCTACATTTATTGTTCAATTGTCATTACTTCGAATGTAATAACCAGAGTTTTATGCAATTGTTGTTTTGATTCACACTTTATTATTATTATTATTGTTGTTATTGTTCTAAAGTGATAAGCAAAGTTCTTCAAAACACGAAGAATTGCAAAAAGTTGTAATATAAAACATTTATTACACACACATGCAAATGACAACCGGTAAGACTGCAGTGAGGAAACAACCCAGCAAGCATTTATGTGGCGTCAAAAGAGTAAAGATGGTTTTAGAGTAAAGTTAAAGGAACATAGAAAAAGTGTTTTTCGACAATACTCAGAATATCTTCCTATAACACCGGAGACGACGACTTCAGAAAAGTTTGGATATTCTTTAAAAATAGCTTATTAGGTATATGAATATGGTATATTTGGGAAATACTTAGAACACTTTGGTCCATTACTAATTAATCAGTGTTGTCTCCTTCCTGAAAATGAGCATTTACCCAAAAAGGTTCATTTCATGTCAAATACTACAAAATTAGTGTTAAATAGTTGGTATTTTATATAGCTTTAGGAAAAGGGAAAAGTTTTGGAACATATAGACCAGGTTAGATAATTTTTGAAAACCAAAACAAAAACCATTGTAGAAGAAACCTAAGTGAAACGAAAGACAAAATAACCAATATTGAAAGAAAAATAATTTACGGGCGATTTGTGATTGGGAGGAGGAAGGAGAGAGGCGTGGTTGAATTTTGGAGGGTTAAAAACGGCTTATCTCGATTTCGGGGAAAACTACTAGTTTTACAAAACAATGTTATATGACAAGATAGGTAATGAGAGGTCTTTAACTTTTGTATGTGAATTTTTTTCACATAACTTCAAAATTTCTGTAAAAATTTCATATAACCAAGTATTTGAGCTTTTTTTTGCACACAATTTTTTTCCCGAAATTTGGTAAAACAAACATACTTTGTTTTTTGTTTAATTTAAAATATTTTTTTCCTTATATATACCTAATTCCAAAAAACCCTAATTTTTAAACAAAAATTCTCACGTCAAAGTATCTTTCTTCCTTGGAAATATTGCGTATTATTGACTCGAGAACCATTGACTTCGGACATATTTCATAATAAAAATTCTTTGTTGAAGATTAACATTTTTTGCAAAATATTTTTAATATGCTGTTTAATACTCTTTTAAATTACCATTTTATGACACTTATTGATTACAAAAAAGTTTCATAATCTCTTCAGCAAAGCGGGTATTATTTAGAGCTTTTAGTGGAAACCCATCATTTTTAACTATTTTTCAGTTTTTCTTTAAACATAACTACACAACTTACGAATGGAGACTTGGCACGCCACCAATAATATTACAATTTATTTTGTGTTGGCAATAAAACCGAAGCAAATTGTGAGTATCAGTGGTGATGCAATGCAAAAAACGAACGCAAAACGCATGGAAAACGCTTGTGAGCCTGGCATGCCGGCAATCGAAGTGCCTTAAATATGAAAATACGCGATCTTGTAGGAGTGTTTGCGCGCGAATGATATGATATATTTATATATATATGTACATTTTTAACAAATACTAACACATTTCAACCTATATATGTAGATACATTTATAAACATGTGTTCACATGTGCTCATATTTATTTCAAAAATCCGAAGCAGGTTCCTATAACAACTATTTGAATGCTTTGAATTCCGTCCAATGCTCAGAAAAACTTATGTGTGTTTGTAGATATGTACATATATATGTGTATTTACAGCAAGCTTTTTTGTCTCGTTCGCCATCAGGAATTTATTGCTTTGGCTTACGGCCAGCTGTGTTAGGAAAAGCCAACGGACACTTCGCTTGTTTGCCAAAGTGTTTGCTCATTTCGATATTTTTATTGGCGCGACATTTGCATTAGAAGTTTTGCAATTCTCCCTCGTTAAAATTCAATTACGCAATGTTGAATGCAACACACCGGCTATTCTAATGGCACTCAGCAAAGAGACAAAGGAGTTAACAAATCAAAAGCCAGTTTTGGACAACTTTTAATCGCTTGGCAACGCGCTGCTTCACACTTCGCAACAAATCGACTATACTACAGCGGCTTCAAAAGCGTTCCAACAACACCAAATCATAAAATTTCTATGCAACAACAAAAAGGGCGCCTTCATGCCATTGACACAAGCCGAAACGTGTGTGTCTTTTGTCATACAAATTATTCGCTACCGCTTGTAGTTCTGCCTAATGTTACATAACGGTTTCCTTATGAGGCAACAAAGTGCTCAAACGCGACAACACGTTCTTTGCTGGCATTTCTGCTGTCTTCATTTGCATTTCTTTTGAATTTGCGAAACAATCCCACGGTGTTTATGTAATGACCAATTCTGCGGCTATTTAAAATGAGCCAAACCCAAAAATATTTACATACGCAACAACAAAAGCAGAAAAAACAAGAAACACAGGGAAACCGAACACAAAAAGAAAAGAAATAAAGCGCGACTTTCTTCAGAAAAGATACATATAAAATGATTTGGCAGCGAGCGCGACGCCCTAACGAAAGCGGCAGCAGCAGGTAGAGAACACCGCAAAGAATCGCCGCGAAGAGCGAGGGCAAAGACGACGGGTTAATGGCACAGGTGAGTCGGTCGAACAAATCTTTACCATTTCACATGCGAAGCGTGTCGATTTGGCGAAGTGCGGGGAAATTGTGAATGCCGGTGCGTGGCGTGGCCGGCAACAGGTGGGCGCACCCAGCAATCAGCCGCGCGCCGGCGCAACTTTCGATGTCGGCAGCGCGGCGAACCCGACCACAGCCACGGCGGAGCGTTGCGACCACGCTCAAGTGTGCAAAGCTAAGTAGAGTTGCTGGCGCATATATGAGTAAGAATTCACATGTACGCGTCTGTGTATGAGTGTGGCGCAGCGGCTTTTGTGGCAAGCGAACAAGCCGAGTGGGGTGCGCACTTTTGCTTTCATTTGTCGCTTTCTTTGCGCTAATGGCTATTTGGCTGCTCTTATGTGTGTTTGTTATTGAAAAAATAAAAATAACAATTTTAAGATTTTTTTCCAAAGGCGGAGCACAAGCGAAATCAAAGAATTCAAATGGCAGCGAACTCGTTTATCACCTCAGTTTGTATGTGAGTGTGTATGTGTGCCTCTTTCAAGTATTTATGGTTCATATGAATATTGTCTGCCGTTAACAGGCTTGCCTGGAGCGCAATTTGGCAAATGGCCAGAAATTACGACTTTTCGGCGAAACGTACCACAAGTGCGCCAACGCCGAAAGAGACGCGCGAGATAAACTGCAGACTGAACGACCGTAAATAAATATGCATACCAAAGAAGGTACACAAAAATCCACGAGCGGCATTAAAAGTGAAAGATGTGCGCAGGCGCGCCGCCGCCTTTATCAGCTCTACTATATAACGGCGCATTTGTATGCAAGCATTTAAATATTTTTACGCACACATACATGCACACACGGTAGGTGCAGCAGCAATCATTGTAGTCGACGGTGCATCGGTTGTTGTTGTTGTTTCACTTAATTTGCTTATCTGTGTTCACTGTATGCTGTATTTGTTGCTGTGGCGTTGTTGTTGCAGGCAGTGGTGACAGCAAGGAAAGTGCGAGTGGGCAAGCGTGCGCATTTCACAGCCACACACTGACCGTTAACTGGGTCAAATTGGTTGCACTTGCTGCACTTGCTACAACAACACCAACCAGTTTTTTTAGCCGGATGCTGACGCACTGTGGTTGGCGTTCATTGAAACTCAGATAATTTTCAGATACACACCGACCGCCACAGGAAGAGAAGACTAAAGGCGGCTGCGAAAAAGGGGGATCGTAAAAGGTAACCTATACCGAAACTCATAATGGAAGTCTTCGGTAACAAAAAATATTAGAGGATATTCCATAATAGCATTTTTTATTGAACCACATTGGCTATTAACTCGCTAACTTCGGTCTTTTGAGTTTAAGTCGTGTCTCTAACTTTTGAAATTGCAGAATCCTTTGATTACCCTATTTTATTTCAAGCAATGCAATGGGAAATGTAGGTATCTCACTAAATTAGCATAACACATCTCTATTCTATGACATTTGCTTGTTCGAATCGCCACTATTGGAGACTTAGAGTATATAAAACGAAAGTGGCAATTATTGAAGTCTTTGTTGGCTGAAGTGGACACTTGGCTCAGAGCAGTCGCGAACTTCAGTGAGATATTAATGAGCTTGTGAAGCATACTTATTTTTTCAACAACAACAAGCAACCAGCCCCAGCGGTATTCTTGCCACTTTCTTTATGAAAAGTAAAAGTAGCCGCACACTTTTATTCCTACCAAATTCCTTACACATACATACCTTGTATATAAATGCACAAAGGCAGTTCGGGGTTTCGCTTTCTGTTGCCTGTCATTTGCCTCAGTTTTCTCTGCAGCTCATCCCGTCTTAACATTCTCGTTTCACGTTTTCACCTCGAAATCGCTTGTTGCATTGTCAGCATAATCACATTTTTCTCTACTCTTTAAGTAGGAAGTATGCCTTTTTGTTGTTGTAAAGTTTCCATTTATTAATTATTATAGAATTCCTAATTAATTTTGCGCCCGAAGCCACGAGGCGGGTTTCTGTTTCGCTTCAAATTTCGATATATGCAAATTAGAGCGCGGCGAGAGAGCTTCTGCGCGTCATAAAAGTGTCAACTGCGCGGAAGAAATCATAAAGAAATTGACTTAATGTTTGAAATGCATTAAAAAATGAGGCCAAAGCCCAGCTCGTTGGCTCGAAAGTGATAAAGAGATGTGCGTATGTCTGTAAACACACAAACAAATATGCCGTGAAATGTCGCTTTGTTGAAGAGATTCGCAAATTAAACGTTCAAATATGCGCCAACAACAAGAGAGTGAGGTGAAAAGAATATTAAAGGAGGCTGAAAAGAAAAGCGGGGCAGATTATTATATATTGGAACGTGGATCTGCTCTAGATCCGTGGTTCTATCCTGGGATCTGGGATAATTATTCAATGAATGTTCTTTACAAAAACAATATTGGCTTCAACCGATAAATTCTCATTTTCTCAATACTCAAGCCGCGTCTCTACTACCGTATAGATATCCAGCATACTGGATGAATTCTTGCATATTAGTACAAAACCTTATATTTTATTAGTGTCGAGTTTGGGATTGAGTTTCTATGTGCCTATAAAACAATTTTGAATAAGTGATTCCTCGTTGATAGAAAGCAAGAGTCGCCATCTCCATTAGCATTCTGCCATTGGCTTCTTATCTGCTGGCCCTCTCCTCCAAAAATAAAACTTGTAAAGCAAAAAGAATTTTTATCACAAATTTCTCCTTAGCTGGAGCAAAGCGCGGAGCAGAGAAAGACGCAGTTGCCGATCAAATGATAATAAGAAAGCAAATAGAGATACGCTTGCCGAAAAGCAGAAGCAAAAAGCTCAGCAATTTCGCTGTAGAAATCAGGTTGAATAAATAAATCCACCATTGCGCTGAGCATAGAAACAACAACAACAAGAAGTTGTGTGATTTCATTTAATGATATTTCATTCTCCGATTCTGTGTCTCGAATTTCACGCTTGGCGGCCGGCGATACGCGTTGCGCACGGAATTATTCACCAAAACAAAGCACAGATTGACGCGTACGGCTGCCAGAATGAAAAGCGCTGAGGGCCGCCGCTGTGTAGCAATTAGGTGCGCACTGTTAACAACATTAATGGCAACAGCAAAGCAGCAACAACTGCTGCTGGCTGATCAAGTCTTGATTTTGTATTTTTTATTGTTAATTTCTCTTCTATTGCGTTTTTTTCGAATTTATTTGTAATTATTTGGCTTTGTTGTAGTCGTGATTTTCGAAATATAAACCGTTTAAACCTTTTTGCCGCGTCAATTTGTACACACCGGCAATTGATGACTTGCCTTTTTTCACCTAAGTCGGTCGGTGGTTCGTTGTGTTGCCACAAGTTGAAAAGCGAAAACACAACAACAAAGCAAGAAACTTGTTTATTCACTAAAATTCAATCTTAAACAATTGCATATGTTGTTGTTGTTGTTGTTGTCCCTTGTTGCGCACCCCGAGTATGTACGCTTTGGCGATTTTATTAGTTTATGGTCATTAAGTTTATGTTTAAATAATTGCAGATGTACTTACAAACAAGCAACAAACAGTCGCGCTTACATACGCACACACGTACACACAAGTAGCCGCTCGAATATTTGGCTTGTTGATGGCGCTTTCAGTCGCCTAACGGCCTTGCGCCCAGTGACCAGCTTCGATCGCCGCACTCATAGGCTCACATGCCTACACCTGGCATTTGCATAGCGCTGCGCATGCGCTTGTCACTGAATGAAGCGCTGAGGTAACGCATGTGATGCGCATCGCGCTCCGCGTACACACATACACACAGCGAAACGCTCGCTGTCCATTTACCGGTTAATGAAATGCCTGCAACTTTGCTTTCCACCTTTGGCGCTTTTCTCCCGCTTTTATCGCCTTTATTTTAGTTGGATTTTCGTCGCTGCATGCAAGGCGCTCTAACGGCTTTGCTGGGCAATAAAAAGCCAATTGTTACCAATTATAAAAGAAATTTTTAGTGTCATATTACGAGCGCATTAAATTTTTGTTCAGTTTCTGAATGAAAACCAAAGAGGCTTCATGTTGTCGCCCTAGCATTTTCATTCAAATTCAACTCAAACAAAAAATGCTTTTCTCGCCTTCAAGATGTAGAAAATGTGTGTGAATGCCTCACTAGGCTAGTTCCCAAGCAGAATTTTTTTGAAACCGAAAAGTGCGCCTCCAACTTTTTTAAACGACTTATTGTCAAAATAACGGTAATCATTATCAAATAGTTAAGAGCGAAACTAAAAATCGATTTATTTTTAAAACATATGCACAAATGTTTTATAAAATTGCTTCATTTTATGTTCTTGCACCCTTTTTCCACTCACTCACTCTATTACTTTGACTACAAACAGCAGACAATGTGAACGTTATCCGGCGTGAAAAGGGGGATTCTTGCTAGTTCCATAATTTTTTTTGGCGATTTCTTCGCACTTCAATCACGGTAATAAAGAAATAAAGTAAAGACATAAACAGAACTGAGCGATGAATGTCAACGCGCACAGAAAGATATGAAAAAAGCTGACAGTCACTTCCAGTAGAGATAATCAGCGAACTTCATTGAAAATGTTCAGGAAAATTAATTTTCAGTAAAGTAAAGCAAATAATTCGGCAATATTACTTATTGCCTAGACAGCTGATAGCAAAAACTGCTTATGAGCCAATTACAATAACACACATACGTGAAGGTCAAAGTCGAACGAGGAACGAATTCATTCAATTTGCCGATTGAAGCAACAGCTCATTTGTTGGCAGATTAAAGGCTCTAAAGCGCCCACATACGCGCATCAATCAGCAATTAATTAAAAGGGAACAAACCACAAAAGTTACGACTCATGGCTTAGAGACAAGTAAATATTTATTAAAGAAGCATAAACGAACTCAGCGACATGACTTAATCGGCATAACAGCCAGAAACACACGAACACGCCGAACTGTGATAAATTTATTAAACGATTAAAGAGCGCGCTATTAAATAACAGTTATTTAGGCAGCATAGCCCACACGCTGCAGTATGACGCAGAATTTTGATGGCGAACGAAGAGCGAAGTGCACGGCAACTTCCCAGCTGTACAGACTAAGCTGCATGCCCATACAAGAAGCAGAGCGCCATGAGTGTGTGTGTCTGCGTTTATGTGCGTGAATGAATGTGGGCGTATGTACTAGTAAACTACTCACGTACATATGTATGTATGTATGTACAGACACAAAAATACTATATATGTGCACTACTTGCACGCACGAAGCGCCGCGTGACCAGCGCGCATGACAGTTGACCTTCAAAAGAAAATTCTGCAGCCATATTGGTTTTACCCCCAGCTGGCAGCATCGCACTGCTGCTTGACGTGTCGCGTGAACTGTTGCTCGACACTACTGCTTGGCGGCGCCACTCGCTGGCAGCTTGCGGACCCTGCTGAGCGCCGGTGCACACATTGGTACGCCATGACGAAAACTACCATGGCGGCCACTGCGACTTCCGTCGGCCATTGTGCCTGGAAGTGCTTTTCAAAAAGAGGAAAATGCAGAAATTCCGTTAAATGGAACAGCATTTTTCGGCACGACAGCGCCTACTGTCGTCGTTGCTGAGCGCCTGGTCGAGGCGCCACAATGCGCAACGCGCGTCTTGTAACCTCAAAAATCGATGACTTGCGCGTTGCACAGTGAGTACACAGTTGGGGATGCCGCAACAGCTGGTTGCTGTTATTGTTGCAGTGGAATTTTATGGTCGCGACAATGCGACACAGAGGGCCGCTGCTCTTTTGTTGCTGTCAATGCAGCTGCTGGTGCTCATTGGGAAGGGCGTTTAAATTAATATGCCTGGTTTCACGAATACTTGGCAACTCTAAGCAGGCGTTGTGTGTGCTTCAATTTGCTCATGTAGTTTCCATTAGTGAACAAATCGTTAATGGCGAAAGAATCAATGAAGTTGCAAGCGTTGCACATAGGCAGACAGGAGTCGGCAGGAGGTAGAATACACGTTGCAAGCAAAACTTTCAGTGGCCACACGATGGCAAATGTCGCGCGTTATCGGCAAATGCACACTGTGTCCGTAGTTTCAAGGCAAAACAGAATATTCTACTTCAGTCAAAAGCAAGTGGGAGAAGACTTTTTTCGTAAATGACTTAAGGGGTCTACAATGGAGCAAATTGTCGAAGAAGCTTTTTAGTCGAGTCGAAAATACAGCTAACGGACAAGTTTATTTAAATAAATAAGAAATATATATGGCATTGTGTTGCAAGGGTTAATATTCACCATTGATTTATTTTGGCGGAAAGGGGTGGTTCAGCTTTTCTTGCTGGGCACCAACTAACCTCGATGAAGGCAAAACAGTCAATAATATTGGTAATGGGAATGCAGTTAACATGAAATCACAAATTCAAATATCTCTGCTCTGATGTAATTGTAATGCGTTTGTGAGCAGGAAAATTAAAAACCACTTAAGCCCAAGGCCGTCTGCCGCGGCACATGAATACACGCGTAAAGCGCAACACAACTATTTGAGGAATCGGCAAACAAAGTGAGCAACAAGTGCCTAAGAGGCCGATGTAATTAATCAACATTGATTATAGTATTTGTAACAAAAAGGCCAGCGGCTTCCGGTCGCATCTTAAGAAGTTGAAAATGATTTCTCAACGCACAATTTTCACAAATATTGAAAAGACTTTGAAATTACGCGCAGCGTCAACCAAAAAATTGTAAAATATTCCATTAAAAATTCTAGCACACCAATAAAGCAAGACTGCGGTGCCTTAAGACACAAGTAAAAAGTACAAATCATTTTTTAATAAGCTAAAAAGAAAGGTGTTAAAAAGTAAAAATTGTGAAACTCCCACCAAGCTCTGCGCAGGGTTGCACGCCACAAGACTTTCCATGCGGTAATAAATCAAAACGCTCAACCTTTAAGCGATGCACTTAGCACACACACATACATACATCCGAGCTTATGGTATTAGTACGAGCACAGGGAAACTTCAAATGAACAGCGGCGTATGAGTCTTCTGGCTGTTGTCGGTTGTTTCTTTTGTTGGGCTTTCAAAGTGCGGCAGAACAAAGAACGGCCGAAACTGTTGGGTTTTCTCAGGGTCTCGCACTAAGTGAAGTAACAATAAACGTTTTTGAAGTCCATTGCGGCTGTGCCGTGAACACAAACTGCTGTGAGATAGTCACTGCTGTTTGGATCTGCTCGTCTAAAATTAACAGGTGTAATGGGATTACTTTTGGGAGTGGATAAACGAGTACAAATATCATCGGTGAGCGCAAGAAAGTGTTGTTGTAAGTGCGGAGTTAGCAAAATTTCGTGCTTGAGCATCAGACCTGATATCTCCCAAACCATTGGCGATCCAAGTTTATATAAAAGGCACATTCGCTGCCATAGTTTTACACTTGTACATGTACAGTACACACACACAAACACCTACAAATATAAAAGCGCATTGATTTTTTTCTATTTCCTCAAAGAAAAGAGAAAACCGTGGACGTTAATGCGACTTGTTTTTGGGCAGACATAATGAGCCCACCGAATTTCGTTTTTCCGGTTCATATTTTCGCATAAATTTCACAACAAACACATATCCGCTGCACACTCACACAGACACACGCGCGCACAAAAACAATTACAATGAAATTGTGAAAACAAAAAAAAAACACTTTTGAGCAGCTAACGAAGCTTTAATTCAACGCTGAAATTATAACACAAATGATGCACACCATCAAATGTATCGACAGCAACAACAACAACTGAGCAACTGAAATTACTAAAATCCACAAAGCGAAAGTGAAGGTTTTCTTGGCAGCCGAAGTACCTGTAGACCTGTAACTAGAAACGGTACTTACATACCTCAAACTTGTTGCTTTCATTTTCACTCGGAAAGCCAAAGACGGAAAACGCATGTCCAATTAAACCGCCGACTAGCTAACAAGTGCCCAGCACACCTCAGAAAAAGCCAGCAAGAACGCTCCATAACTAACCTATGCTACTTAGCCGCCAGCCGCAGCGGCCCACAAGCTCCAGCGTCCGCGCTTGGCATACCGTTAAGTCAACAATTGATAAGCGACAGCCAACAAGTGGCGCGAGCGTACTAGCCAGCCGGTCAACCTTTTCCGCTTCTCAGTACACAAATTGGCCAGCGGACAACAACAACAGCAATAACAACCAACCACAATATACGAATAATGTTTTCACACATGCGCGGCCAGTTGTCGGTGCGGTTGTTGTTGCTGTTGTTGTCACCATTGACCACGCTAGCTTAGGCGCGCCGTGCAAGCTCACTTGTGCAACTGCAGTCTGGCGGATTAGCGCTGCTAAGCTGTGGCCGCTGCCTTTGCTGCTGCGGTTTCTATACACACACACATATACACACGTGTATGTGAAAAGCAGACGGTGTTTGTTGTTGTTGGTTTATCTTTCGTATGGAGTATTTGTTTGCTTTGCTGAGGTGTCTGGGTCAGTAGTAACAAATTGTTGCTGCTTGACTTGTTGTTGTTGGCTTTTGGCATGCTGCTGCTTGTTCGCCAGTTGTTGGGGTGCTGAAGAAACTAATGACCTTAGCCACCACACAACACCGTTTCGTGTGCCCCAAACAAGCAAATGAATTTGGCACCCAAAACACACAAATCCACACACACACACACATACACCGAAAAACAAAAAACGAATTGGGAGAAATAAAAATTCCGAAAGATGGTGAAGCTGGCAGCTGGCAATTGGCATTGGTATGTTATCAAAATTTCATGCATCACGCGGTGCCAGAAAACTCTCTCTTTTCAAGTCAATCGCATCCAGCAATAAGGTGTCTTTCTAAACCAATACAACCACAACCACACAATGACGCTGCAAATGGGCGGTCATAGAAACAATAAAATATTGTTGACCTGTTATGGTGGAAAGTAAACGAAAAAATCTAAAAAGCATTCGTCATTAGATTCGAATGAGCTTGAGTTTTACAGAGCTTTCCATATTCTGCACTTAAGGGTGGATATGCACTCCACCTTTATTCCATGGACTTTGTTTGGTTCCAAAGAATTCGCCTGAAACGAGGTTAGGTCTCGAGATCTAAAGTACAGCTAAGAAAACCTCTCAAAGTACGATCGGAAACATTTTCGGATTAGGTTAGTACAAGAAGACTCCACCGTGACCTTAGCTCTATCGTGCCCTCATTTTCGGATTGACATTTTCTTACTTCTTAGTTCTACAAAATTCTTAAAGAGATTCAAGGACATGAAATCACCGAACAGAATTATATAAATATAAAGAAACTTATTGCCAGATTCAAGACACTTTGTCAGTGGCACCAAATATTAATAACTAATACTTACCATGCGTCTCCGTGACCGCCTCGTGTTCCTCAGCAGCTTTTTTGTTCTGCTGCTGTTGCTGTATTTTCTGCTCCCTCTCCTTGCGTTCCTCATCGGACCACGAGCAATGCACTGCACCGTCGCGATGCAAGTTCAAATTCTCAATACCCTCTGGTATCTCCAGATCGTTGAAGATGTGCCTCTGCCCAGCAGCAGCCACCTGCCGATAGAGCACCATGAATTGGTACAGCAGCGCCCAGGCCTGCTCCTCGGACAGCGGTGACTTGAATGAATCCAAAATTTCCTTCAACGTCACACAGTTCTCCGGATTCGTGCAGAGACAAACGGGCGGTGGCATCGGCACCACTGTGTTTGTCGATCCCGTAGTGGCGTTTAGTGCGGTGCTACTGCTGCCATTGCATTTGCCATGAAGCGATTGCTCGCCCTGGTTGCTGTCCGGCGACGTCGAAAGGAAGCCCTCCTCCGTATCGGAGTTGATGGTGAGTATGGGCGCCAGCTTCTTATTTACATCCAGTCCAGCGTGGAGCTTCATGGTGACCGCATCCGTGTACGTCTCACCCAGGCGGCTGTCCATGGAGACACCTCCACCGCCGCCACTGTCGTCCACTTTCTGGCTGTTCTTATTGGCGTTATTACTATTATTTTCCTCAGTCATAGTTGTGATATCGAAGCACTTTACTTTTGTTTCAAGTAATTGTGTTTAGTTGGATTTTACATATAAATGGTGAATCGTCGTTCGTTCGATACGTAATCGCTGGGTCGCTCGAGACGGTTCACTTTCAAAGCACACAAATTTTTTTCCTGTACGCAGACACACATATATAATTTTTTAGCACAAAATTTTACACTAACACTTGTGGTCAGGTTTCTCACAAACATTTTACTTTAGCTTCAATGACATTCTCTAATTTCGGTGTAATCGTGGGTCTACTACGTCAGTCAGACCGCCCGACTTTGCATATAAATGGGTTGTCGCGGTTGTTGTTGTATTGCTTATGTCTATTGTTGTCGTATGATGGTCGATTTTGCATAGAATTTATGCACCGCTTCACGAATAAAAGAGAACAAACAAAAATTTTCACAAAAATCAGACACAAAATCAAATCGAGTTTGGAAATAAAAATGGAATTTTCGTAAAAAATATTTATGCAGTTATTTTTCTGTTCACTGAACACAAAAAGCAATCGAAATTGTTTCCAAAAAATTACTACACAAAAACACTGCGATAAAGTAGTTGCGCAAGGTTTGTAGTTGTTGTTGGTTTTAATGTAGTTAATAATTTTACAATAGCCAGTTTGTCAATTTAGATTAGTTTTTCGTCTTTGCCGTTGCCTTGCTGTTGTTTCGGTGTTGTTTTAGTGTTCTGCTTCCATTGGAATATTTATGAAGTCCGTTAGTTGGCGAATGATTCACGATGGGACGCGTGAATGACGCCCGCAAACCCTCAACGTCGTTATCTATTGCGAACGCCCCTAGTTAAAGAAGGTTGGGTGCGCAGAATTTTCAAATGCGAAATTTCGCAGCAAAAGCGACTACACTTGATTAAAATATATATGTATGTAATTATAGGAATATTGGCAAGCAAAAAATCGCAAAATTGTGAAAATAAAAACTGAAGAGAACAAAAACTTTGAAATATTTAAAATCTAATTATTTTGAGTTTGAAATCAAAAATAAAGAAATAAATGCAGAATTCGAAAAATTTCGTAAAAAATTTTATTTTCTTAAAAAAAACTTTATTTTCTTAAAAAAATTATTTTCTTATAGAAAAGCTTTATGCATTTATGTAATTTACCCGACAACACACATTTATTTTCATAATTTAGTTTTGCCATAAAATTTTCAGCTTTAAACTATTTTGCTTTAAATTTATCGATTTTCCTTGAGCATGTCCTTGCTGCGTCGCAATGTCCTTAAGAACGTGGTGAGGTTTGCATTGAGCTGTCAGTGCTTGGCGTCACTTTTGAGATTACCAGCGATAATGTTTAATATTTGCAATGGAAACACCAAGTGTAAGAAACGGAGAAAAATCCGTTGTAAGGCAAAGAAAACCAACCACAAATAACAAACAAAGCATTCATGCCACATATCCTGACAGCTGTGGCGACTGCACACTCATATCCGCAAACGAGCGGACACACGTACGCGAAGGTATATAGTATCCTTGGGCAACCTTGAATCGCTTGAGCTTGTCAATTTCGCACTAAGCCACACACTTTTCGCCTGCGCGTATTTGCAGCTATTTCACTTTTGTAATTTTAAACACTTTTCGTGAATTTAAATTCCCTTTGCAATATTTGCTACCGTTTCGAACTCGCAACTTTAAATTTTAACGTACATAAATATGCGCGTGTGTGTTTGATTTGATTCACCGATTGCATAAACGCTTACTTTGAGACTTTCCTCGAACGTACTTTCTATAATTAAATTCTGATTTGCCTTATCTCGAGCACAAATTTATTTATTTGTTATTTTCGCCTGATTTCTTCAACACTTCAATGAATCAATCCAAATCGCTTAGCGACTCCGCTACACTTGTTTAATTCCACAATGACCGTTTGCTACTAACGTGCCTTCAGCGAGTTACTAGTCGAGCAGTGCGGCAAACGATTTGTTCGCTCGCAAAAGAGCGGCGCCGCGGAGCGTACGCGAGCGCAAAGCTAACGAAACTTGAGCAAGTCTCTCGGTGGTCTGGCCAACTCAACGAAGAATATGCTGGCAGAGGCAGGTAAACAAATAATACTCGTATTTATGGTTTTGTTTTGATTCCGATATTCCAGCCGGCTGCGGCAGTAATTCGTTCAAGTACTGCTTTGTTTTAAAGCGTGAGTGCGTGCATTTAAATTGCATGGCGCTCGGAAAGGGATATTAGCTAATATTAAATAATAATCTGTTTTATTGCTTTTTTATTGGAGAAATAATTTCGGGTGGCAATTTTTGCAAATGGAGATGGGTCCATTATAAAATTGTAATGATTAAAATACATATCTTCCGAAAGCGAATTAATCCCTCACTTTTTGAGATATCGATCTGAAATATTCCGCACGTCGCTTTGTCCATGAAAAGGGCTTTGTCAATAGACTTAATTTTCAGCCGGGAAGATTACCCAGGAAATTTTCAACTCGCTGCTAGTACTAACAACTGTTCAACTTCAAGTTCTTCGATGAAATAATCAACGAAACGCGATGTTTGGATATGGATGGATGGAATTGATGCTTTCAGAGTTACAAATAAATGTTACATTGAGGAATATGTACATACATATGTACCTTGTACATGTACCGGGTTTGTTCGGAAAGAAATAGGACTGATTTTCTTCCACCGCGCCTGTACTTCAGAGCGTGCGCGCACCGACTGGATTCGGTAGAGGGAAGAGGTCGCTGATGAAGACCGTGCTGGGAGACCTGCGACTTCGACAAACACCAACAATGTGAATCGTGTAAGGAAATTTTGCACTCAGACCGTCGACTAAATATTCGTTTAATTGCTCATTACGTGGTCCTCGAGAGACTCAAACGAAGGGTCAATCGAGTCCGACAAGACATCGCAGTCGATTGGAAGTTGCACCACGACAACGCTCCGGCTCACACCGTCTTTCTTGTGAACAGCTACCTAGCCAAGGCAGGCATCCCAACGCCCCCCGGACTTTTTTTGTTTCCTTGCCGATGAAAGGTAAGCATTTTGAGACGACAGACCGGATCCAAGCAGCATGCACTTCGGCTCTCAAGGCTATTTCGGAGAATGCCTTCGACGCAGAAGGAGCCTATTTTGAAAGTTCTTAAAAAATTGTAACGATTGCTTCAATAATTTTTTTTTAAACCGACTCAGTACTATTACACACCGGACAAACTCTGGATGAAACTTTGAATTTGAGAATGTGATATGAAAGAAAATGTAAAAAATTGTCGCACTAAAGTTGTCATCTCGTGTCACTCGTGTGATCGCAATGAGTGACACCAAAAGAGAATTTACCGATAATGAGAGTTCTCGCCTGAACGCCGCCTTATTAAGCGATGGGAAGGACTTTGAATATTCGTATTCTGCCGTTACAACAACAACAACTTTCAATATTCGAATGGAAAGTCACATGTAATTTAATCCGTTGTGTAATCGTTGCAAGTTGAGCTCAGACTGACAAAGAGCCCATATTTGGGGTAATTAGGGCAAGTTTATAACTTTTTGGTGTCTGTGTGTGTACTTGTATATAAATTAATCTTGTGTAAAGCACAGGAAGTTACTTTTAAAGCTCAAATCTCTCAAATTTTAAGACGGTGAACTGTAGTGCACTTCCTTCTTTGATTAATCACACACCCCTTATTATTCAAACCCACTTCAGCGCGGGCAATTATATTTAATTGACTGCCTTCGAATTCATTACAGTCAATAGATTCCCTGAAACCCATTAATCTTCTATTCCCCAATGCATACTTTCACGGCAACTCCAAGAACAACTTGTCATTCGGAATAAATCAGTAAACAATAAAGGACGTACCAAGGCACAGGCAATGGCGATTGCCTCAAATCCGTGTCAACTAGGGAACCCTGCAACAACCGTACAAGTACACAATATTAATTTCTAATGATGATGCATGATCGCCAGCGGTGGCACGTTAGCGAGTCACCAACGAGCTGAAGTCAAGTAAGCGAAAAAATTAGTTATGAACAATGTGGCAAGCGCGTGTTGCACACGTTGCAAGTATTGCATTAGAGAAATAAATTGGTAGAAGAAGACTTGAAGTGATGCATAAGTCTGCACCGCGCAGCGAAATTATCGACAACTGCCACATGCCAGCATAGCGCCAATTGTGTCGCCGCTGCACAACGCCAACAATGCCATCATCATCTCTGGGGAGACATTAGAAATTGCCGCTGATGATGCTGCTGCTGTTGGCGAAACACGGCGGCATGTTGCACGCTCGGCTGTCATTAAGCTATGCTCATTGCTGTTACCTTTTTTATTGATGTTGTTGTTGGTGTTGCCGCTGGCGACGTCAACTTATTATTAATTTATGCATTTGCCAACTGCACGTGCGCGTCTAAGCGACAGCCCAAGTAGCGCCGTAACCAAAGCTCTTGCCCGAAGACGCACGACAAATGTCTGTTTTTGTTGTTTTATTCTGGTCCAGCCGATGGCACTGGCAGTGATGAAAAGCTAGTTAAGCGCAATCTCTCAGATGAAGATGAGTGCCAACAGCTTGCAACAAAGTACATGTTGCACATACAAATACGGGAAATTGGGAATCTGCCACGCTTTACCGTTAATGAATAAATGGTTGCGCCGTAATTGAATGCCGATCTTTATCGGCGCAGCTGCTTATATAAAACGGTTTATTATTAAGAAAATAAAAATCTTGAAACCTAAACAGAAAAGAGCGTTTTGCAGGACGTGCCTGGGGAGCCGAATCTTCTTTCCGCTTTTAATAATTTCATAACTGATTTTTTTATAATTTACGGCATCTCCGGTGCACTACGGACTACACCAACAAAGACACTTAATGTCATATTAAACATAGCACAAGTGGACATTGCGAGCTGGTGAATTGTTGCGAAGTGCGCTCTAAGGCTCAAGAATGGCTGAAGGGAAGGTAGGAGGGGAGCTCTCCGTCAATCTTAGTTTTAGGCCACCGGACCACTGTAGTGTTTTTAGGCAGAAGTGGCTGCTATCAAAGTGGCGGTAAACGGAGCATTCACTTTGACAGCATAGCGGCAATATAAGCACCGAGCTCGCTAACTGTGCGCTCAAAGGTAGTCAAGCTCTTCATCATCAGGCTCGTTTGGGTGCCTGGTCAATCGAACTGGCTACTTGCAAACCCGATGAGCTGACAACTTGCCGATGAGCTAACCAGAGAGGCACGACGACTGTAAAACCTCACTTTGCTCAAAATTCTGAAAACTTCACCGGGTAACGCAATGTTTAAAATTTAGAGAACAGGCAACGCACAATGGGTAACGAAACCGAAATTAGTCAGCAACAGCGGTAAGCGCGAGCTCGGCTGCGTCACACAAGTGCAGCGATGCGCAACGCTGCTACAAATTGGGGCGAATGAACGAACCCAAAATCAACAAAAAAACAACAACAACGCAGACAAAGAGCGATTTAACTTTTGGAATCATTTGTTGAGCCCTAACAGCGGCTCAATTTTGTTTATTGTATGTGTGTAGGTGGTTGTTGACAGCTAAGCCCATGACGAGGTGTGTGTGGCTGTGTGTGTGTGCGGTATTAACGCTTGGTGAAGTTTTGCCGACTGATATTGGTTCAGAGGAAAAAACTGTATCACATTGTTTACCCCCCTCCGCCAGGTAAGGCTTTGGTAACACATGTTTCAAAGCGCTTATGACGCTGCAAAGGCAACAACAAACAGAAATCAGTGTGCGTATACAGCGTGTTTGCCGTTGAGCCCTCTTTTGTTGTGCCACAATGTTGATTCTCAGGCACGACGCAGCGCTCGGCATGCGGATATGTGAAGCAGATAGAATGTAACTGCGTTGTTGTTGCTGTGTGGCTTGGCAGCCTATATGTTGCACACCTCTAGAACGGAAGTGCATTTCCGCTCGCTGGGGAGCACAGCTTGAACGGCTGAAGCTCCGAACACGGGCTCTGTGTTGCAATGATGCTCTGCTAAATCTGTACAATTTTACGCAGATGACTTGGGAATTTATTGGCTCTAAATAGTTATACTAAATATATGTATGTATATACGTAGTAATGTAAGTGTACAGATTATTGCCTTTGGTATTGTCAGTACGCTGTGTTAGCTTCCAAAGGAACTAGCTTTGTACAGATATTTGTTCGATTCGCCACTCTCCAAATTGTGCCAGATAATATATCATAAGCACTGTTTAGTTTTGAATAACGTGATTTGCATGCGCGAAGGACAATTCTTCGGCGCACCAACGCCAGCCTTTTACTTTTCCCAGTTGTTCTGAAGCTGTCAGCCAGCGTCAAGCTAATCCATATTTGGCAAGCGAACGGCATCTGTTGCACGCTGACCCAGTACTGAGCCCAAAAAAATAAAAACATAAAAATATGCCAACACCGTCTCCGGTCTTTGGCGAGGAGCGCTGAAAGCAACGGAGCAAAAAGTCCAAAATTTATGCTCGAAAATAAAGGAAAAAGCTCGCAAAACACAGCTCAACAACGCTTAATTTGTTTCACGCTTTGTTGCACACTACACTTGCGGATTTGAGGGAACAAGAAGAAGAAAAACTGTAGTTTAAATTAAACATGAAAATTCATACAAACACACTCACACACACACACATGCAAGTGTGTTGCACACCATTTTTCGACATGCAAATGTCTTGTTATGGTTTTTGTTCGACATTTTCTGAGCAGCGCCGCTTTATTTACATGTTGCGCACCTATACCTACGAAGACAGTGCCAGCGCTGAAGTTGCACCGTGCCTCACGGGTCTGCGTGTGTTGGCTGTCCGCGCCGCTGATGAGGAAATCGCCGTTTGCCGATTGTAAAAGGGCATAAAACTCCAACAGCACCGGCCTGCGAATATTTTATGGCGCTTGTTGTTGTTGCTCGTTGTGTGTGTGTATGAATATGCGTATGTTGTTGTGGTGCATTAATCTTGTTGAGCCACAAACGTAATTAGAGCCGAAAAACGTGAGCGCATTAAAATGAAAAACCTATTTTTGTGCGTCGCTCAGAGCATGAAGCTTATTAAAAGACCTAGAATCATAAATATTATATATGTATATGGATATAGCTAATTTATAATAACGGTAAGTGCCACGAAATATTTCTTCACTTGAATATATTCGTGGTTCTTTTAAAATGTGGACTGGCAACTCCAACCGCTAACAAATATACAAGTAAATGATGATTGAAGTCTCTTTCGCAAGGGCTGCACACAAAGCCGTTGAGGTTAAACCGAAGTGAGCAGTGAAAAAATTACCACATCGTCATCACTGATTTAAAAGATGTAAGAATCTGACTTGGAGGTGTTGAAAGTGAATAAAAACAACTTTTGGGTCCTTTACTAAGTAATTTCGTATTTTTAGTGTAATTTAAACACGGTTTTGCGATCTTACGAACAAGAGATTGATTCCACGCTCATGAAATGTTGGACCCTTGCAGGTAAAAAAACTGGTACAAGTGGTTTTTGACCTTACTGATTTGAGGTGAAGGGTCCGAAGGAGCAAAGCCTGGAGAATATAGTCTTCAAGCTGCAAAAACTTTTGGCGAGTCATCAAATTTGTATGAGGTCGGACATTTCACCTTTTTTATTGATCAATTCTCGTCTTTCTATTTGAGTGCATCACTCAATTTGTCCAGCTGATCACAATTCTCCTCAGAATTAATCTTGGTATTGCTAAGCAAAAGTCCAAAATAAACGATACCTTTAAATTCCGCCAAACAGACAGCATAAGCGTTTTTTTTTTGTGACAATCGGCTTTCGAAGTAGTTTGAGCTGGTTCGTCCGTTTAAGACATGATCTTCTGTGCTTTAAGTTCTTGTAAACAACACACCTTTCGTCGTCAGTAACAAAGCGTTTCAAAAATGGATATCTACTTTGATGTTTGACATGATTCGCGAATTTCGTTCTGTAAGAACACGAGAAACCTATAAACCAAGCTCGAAGTTATTCCTAGTAATTCCACGTGCTTGTGAATGACCGTGAATTTTGTAAACCAATTTTGACATTGGCGTATGGTCAATGGATGGAGTCATGTGTAGAAGCTCATGCAATTGAGGAAAGTGTTCTGATCGCCATGCACTTATGAATACCCAGAAACTATTATTTTATATATGGCTCAAACAAAGGATCTCCTGTCATAAAACAAACAGTCGTCGCACTCGCGACTAGGAATCTACGTCACTGCTGACAGTAATCACTTCGAGGTCGTAGAAAATTTCGTCTATTTTGGAACCAGCCTCAACACTAACAACAACGTCAGCCTCGAAGCCCTACGCTGAATATCTCTTGCCAACAGGTGATACTTAGGACTAAGCAGGCAATTGAGAAGTAAAGTCCTCTCTCGACGAACAAAAACAAAACTCTAAAAGCCACTTATTATTCCCGTCCTGATATATATTGCAGAGGCATGGACAATTCGCTGGAATGATGAGCTGTATGAGATATACGACGACATTGACATAGTTCAACGAATTAAAAGACAGCGGCTAGGTCATGTCGTTCGAATGGACGAAAACACTCCAGCTCTGAAAGTTTTCGACGGAGTACCCACCGGGAGAAGCAGAGGAAGACCTCCACTCAGTTGGAATCCACCTGGTCTTTCCAGGTGCTTCGCTTGAATCTCCAAGTCTACAGTAAGGCTTTTCAAATAATAAAAATAATGGCAAAGTGGTTAAGTGTGAAGTTAGCTGCGAAAGAAAATTATGAGTTCAGCTGTTTTCAACAAAGGAAATTACTTAGTGAACGACCCAACATATTTGCAAGAGCTTTAAGTGAGAAACTTACTGTTTAGTTTAAGTTTAGGTTTATTTTGCATGTCTTACTATTCAACAGGCGGATATGGCGCAGATGATTTCTACAACAAAAGCGCTGTCATCATGCCACACGGGACTATCAACCCTGCGGTTGCAGCCGTAAAACCAGCGGCTAATAACTACTCACCACTCATAAATGCAAAGTCAATAATTCCGTACTTTCCCGAAACGCCACTTACAGTATAACAGTATTTAAATAACAGTTAACGGTAATTGCTTACACTTTTACTCTCGTGCGCAGATATGTGCCCGTATGTGCATGTGCGGCTTAGCATGCCACAAATTGGCCAGAAATAAAAGAAAATCATTCGCTTAGACTTGCACTTGCGGCTCATTTACATTTCCCATGTTTGTTTTTGCTTTCATTTTCATTTCTAGTAAAGTTTAATTTGGAAAGCGATAAATAAATTTATTACGTAAAGAAAAAGAAAACTTCAAATTTTCCGCCTACAACATCGGTCATACACACACACACACACATCTATACAGTCCGCACTTACAAATGCCTCCACACATGCGCATATGGCAGCAGTCACACACACGAACATACTTACCTACAAGTGTTCATTGAAATTTCTTTATGAGCATTGTATAATAGCCAGCTGTGAGTTGTTGTTGTTGCTGCTGCTGTTGTTGAAGTAATTATAATAGCAAGTTAAATAATTGCCGATTAAAATTTTAATTAACTAATTTGTGCGCTTTAAGCAGCCAAAGTCAGAGGCAGCGATAAAACCGCAGCCGAAGCCAGGTCACAGTGGCGCAGTGTATGAAAAAAATGAATATGTAAATGCATGTGAGTGTGTGCTCAGTGGCACCGGCTGGTTGTGGTGCTGAAATGATTAACTGTACAGAGCCAATTCGCAATGGCAGCCACACAATGTTGCATTGTTCGGCTTCTGCCAAGAGCACATATTCGTACATATGTTTTACAGCACTCTTATGTTACAAAGCCATATGTTTATATGTGTATGAGTGCTCTAAGCTGCAGTGGTAGCTGCGCTCGATGAAATTTGATTGTGTAGCTCGGTCCATTCATAGTTTGCGGCAAATGCGCAACCGAATTTAGCGGCTCATTCGCCTTGTGGGTGAATTTGTGGCCGGGCCGTTGGTCATTTCGTCGCACTGTGGTGCAGATATGTTTTGGAAATATATTAAGCAAAGTTTATTCGTATTTCAAACTTCAACTTATTTTTCTTATATATATGATAAACTTTAATGAACCAAATATGTACCATTTTTGTCGACCACTTTTTGCCATTTTTCCACTAGAGACATTATTCCATTGGTGCAAAACTTTTCTGGTTTCTCGGAGAAAAACTGCGACAAGTAATATATACAGGCTTCTCTTGAAGCCAACTTTACTCCATTAAGGGAGATCTGCATTGACCGAAACAAATGATAGTCCGATGGTGTAAGGTCAGGGCTATATTGTGGATGCATCAAAACTTCCCAGACAGCTCTCTCAGTCTTTGCCGAGCCACCAAAAATATGTTTGGTTTAGCGTTGTCCTGATGGAAGACGAAGCTCTTTCTGTTGATCAGTTCTGGGCACTTTTTCGATTGCTTGCTACAGTCTCATCAGTTGTTGACAATAAAATGTAGAGTCAATCGTTCGACCAGGCTGGAACTGCTCATAGTGGATAATTCCTTTCCAATCCCAAACACTTAGCATAACCTTTCGAGGCGTCAATCCTGACTTTGCGACCATTTGTTGAGCTTCACCACGCTGGACCATGATTTTTTCGCACTTTATTATCGTATTTGATCCACTTTTCGTCTCCTGTTACCATTCGCTTCAGAAATGGCTTGATTTCATTTCGTCTCAGCAAAGAATTCGGTCCATTAAAATTTTCACAGACAATTCGGTGGTACCCAAACATCGAGCTGTTTTTTGCAGCCAGCCTTTTTTAAATGGTTCAAAACCGTTTGATGATGAATGCTAAATTCCTTAGCAATGTCATGGCTGCTTATGTGACGATGATGGTCAATATTTTCCATAATTTCATCGACTTTTTCAACGATAGATCGACCAGAGCGAGGTGCATCTTTCACATCGAAGTTTCCAGAACGGAAGCGAACAACCCATTGTTGTGTTACACGCAATGATACAGCATTGTCTCCCTAAACTTCACAAATTTCATTGGTGGCATTCTTTTCCCTTTTATATAAAAAATTTAAAAAAATAGCGAATTTCTTCATTATTTGCACTTATTTGTGAACAGCTTTAACTTTTTTTCAACTTCCCCGAAATTAATTTTTTTTGGTGAAGCTTAAGATCTCACCTTTCCAACACTATATGGTATGACACAATGTAATTGGTAACACTGGAGATATACGACTGCAACGACATCTATTCACAAAATACGAAAGACTATCCAATATACTTTGTGGGGGGTATAAATATGCAACAAACAAAAATTGTTAGTAAAATTAAGATTTTTTGTCATTTTAATCCC